>NW_024340701.1:2122865-2195768 GCF_902729225.1 Pteropus medius | reverse complement strand
CAGAAAAACAGCAGTTGATTTTTACTGACCTTGGTTGCTAAACGGAGGCTGAGCTGCAGCCCCCAACTCCCAACCCAGAAGGGCCCTCCCCCCATATCCTCTGAGATCGAACGCTGCGGAGCCCCAGGGGAATCTGAGCAAACTCAGCTGAGACTGTCACTGACACTGACAGAGACTGAAACTGAGGGTAGTGAGCATGATTAAATATCTATAAGAAAATAAAAAGGCATTATAAGGCTTTATATAAAGCAGGGATCCAAGAGACTTAGACGCCACCTAATGGAAACCAAAAGAAAAGCACCTTCTTTGCAACAGGCTAAAGAGAGACTTTTATATAATAAATCTTCTTTCTGGAAAAAAACAAAACAAAACAGAATACATTTCCATTAATGCCCAGGTGGAGAAATAGTCCATTAAACACCATGAACAATCAAGGTGACAAGGCATCTCAGAAAGAAAGAGAAAAATCTCCAGAAAATAAGCTTACAGACATAGAGGTATGTGACTTAAATAATAGAGAATTCAGGATGGTACTTCTAAAAAAACTCAATGAGATCTGAAATGAATCATTTCAACGATTTCAGGAATTGAAAAAACGACTAGATGAGCAGAATGAGTTCTTTAGCAAGGAGATTGAAACCCTCAAAGAGAACCAAATAGAACTTCAGGAGATAAAGAACACACTGCAAGAGTTAAAAAATGAAATAACAAGCTTGGGAAATAGAGTATGCCAAATGGAGGAAAGGATCAGTGATATCGAAGACAGAAATCTAGAAATAAATCAGAAGGAAGAAGAGAGAAACCGAAGAATGAAAAATAATGAAAGAGAAATACAAGAACTAGCTGATACCATCAGGAGAGGAAACATAAGTATAATGGGCATTATCAATGGTGAGGAAAAGGAGCAGGGATTAGAAAGCATTTTCAGACAAATAGTGGATGAGAATTTCCCAAATCTAAGGAATGAGCTGGAGCTTGGAATTCAAGAAGTCAACAGAACAACCAATTATCTCAACTCAAAAAGGCCTTCTCCAAGATACATTGTATTAAAATTATCAAAAATCAATGACAAAGACAGAATTCTCAGGGCAGCCAGGGAAAAGAAGATGCTAACCTATAAAGGAAAACCCATTAGATTACCATCAGACTTCTCAGCTCAAACCTTACAAGCCAGAAAGGAATGGAATCAAATATTTAAACTATTAAGTGAAAGGAACTACCAGCCTAGAATAATGTATCCAGCAAAGCTCTCCTTTAGATATGAAGGAGAAATAAAGATCTTTCCAGACATACAAAAATTGAGGGAATTCTCCACTACAAGGCCTGCATTACAGGAAATACTGAAAGGGGTCAGCTCACCTAAAACAAAATGACAAAAAAAAAAAATAATAATAATAATAATAAAAAACACGTCATTAAGGGTAAAGTGACTATCAGGCAAATAGAAGCAGAGGAGTGCAACCCTTACTAAGAACATGGCATTATAAGCTTAAATAATAAGAAGAGAATTGCTATAGCAAGACAGTAATGAACATTCAGCATACATAGGAACAAATTGAGATAACAATGACTAAAAAGGGGGAATTCAAAGATCCAAGTTTGCAAAAGGGAATGGAGATAAGTCACATGCAGAAGAAAACAGACGATTATATATACATATCCATCCTTTATATATTCATAATGGTAACCACACACAGAAGATTCAGAACTGAAGTACATTACATAAAACAAGAAGAACCAGAGAGAAAACCCACAAAAGCCAACCAAAATAAAGAAAACAGAAAAACAAGGACAAGGAAGAAATGGAAACACTGAACTACCAGAAAGCAAAAGATAAAATGGCTATGAGAAGATCTCATATTTCGATAATCGCCCTAAACGTAAATGGACTGAACCCACCAATAAAAAGGCACAGAGTTGCAGATTGGATCAAAAAACAAAACCCAACCATATGCTGCCTCCAGGAGACACATCTCAGTTCCAAAGACAAACACAGATTCAAAGTGAAAGGGTGGAAAATGATATTTCAAGCAAATAGCATTCAGAGAAAAGCAGGAGTAGCGATACTAATAGCAGATGAAATAGACTTCAAAAAAAAAAAAAGGTAAAGAAAATACTTAGGGACAATTCACAATGATAAAGGGAATCATGCACCAAGAAGACATAACACTTATTAGTATCTATGCTCTCAATCAGGGAGCTCTGAAATATGGAAAGCAATTACTAACAGAACTAAAGGGAGAAACAGATCAAAACACTATCGTAGTAGGGGACGTAAATGCCCCATGTTGGTTATGGTCAGATCATCCAAACAGAAAATCAATATGGAAATAACATCCTTAAATGACACAGTAGACCGAATGGACATAATTGACATTTGCAGAGCCTTCCATCCCAAAACACTGCTTAGACATTCTTCTCTAGTGCACATGGAACATTCTCAAGAATCAACCACATACTGGGACACAGAGATAGTCTCAACAAATATAAGAGGGTTGAAATCATACCAACCATATTCTCTGATCATAATGCTTTGAAACTAGAGATCAACCTTAGAAGGAAATCAGGAAGAACCACAAACACATGGAGATTAAACAACATGCTACTGAAGAATAACTGGGTCAGAGAAGAAACAAAAAGAGAGATCAAGAGATACATAAAAACAAATGATAATGACAGTTCAACATAACAAAACTTTTGGGACATGGCAAAAGCAGTCATAAGAGGAAAGTTCATATTATTACAGGCTTATCTCCAAAAACAAGAACAAGCCCAAATAACCTAACACTTCATCTTAAAAAAAAACTAGAAAAGGAAGAAAAAATGAAGCCTAAAGTCAGCAGAAGGAAAGAAATAATAAAAATTAGAGCAGAAATAAATGAAATTGAAAACAAAACAAAACAAAACACAGAAAAAATAAATACAACCAAGAGCTGGTTCTTTGAGAAGGTTAATAAAAGTGACAAACCCCTGGCTAGACTCACTCAAGAAAAAAGAGAAAGGGCACAAATAAACAAAATCAGGGGTGAAAGAGGGGAAATTACGACTGACATCGCAGAAATACAAAGGATCATACAAGAATACTATGAAAAAGTATATAACGCCAAGTTTAATAATCTAAAAGAAACGGACCAGTACTTAGAAAAATACAACTTTCCTAGATTGAATCAAGAAGAACTGGAAAATCTAAACAGACTGATTAGCAGTCTGGAAATTGAAACAATCATCAAAACCCTACCAAAAAGTAGAAGTCCAGGACCAGATGGCTTTACCAGTGAATTCTACCAAACATTCAAAGAAGATTTAATACCTATTCTCTTCAAACTCTTTCAAAAAGTCGAAGAGGCAATACTTCCCAACTCATTTTATAAGGCCAGTATTACTCTGATACCAAAACCTAGTAAAGATAACGCAAAAAAAGATAACTACAGACCAATATCTCTCATGAATACAGATGCAAAAATCCTAAATAAGATTCTAGCAAACCAAATACAGCAACATATTAAAAAGATTATACGCCACAATCAAGTGGGCTTCATCTTAGAGGAACAGAGATGGTTCAACAACGCAAATGAATTAATGTGATACACCACATAAACAAATTAAAAACTAAGAATCATATGATCATATCACTAGATGCAGAAAAAGCCTTCGACAAGATACAGCATCCATTCCTGATCAAAACACTTAACAAAATCGGTATAAAAGGAAAATACCTTAACATAATAAAGACCACCTATGACAAACCCTCAGTCAACATTATACTTAATGGTGAAAAACTAAAAACCTTCCCTCTAAGATCAGGAACAAGGCAAGGCTGTCCACTATCGCCACTCTTATTTGATATAAAACTGGACGTCCTAGCAAGTGCAATCAGACAAGAGAAAGATATAAAACGCATCCAAATAGGAAACGAAGTCAAACTGTCACTATCTGCAAATGACATGATTCTCTGTATACAAAACCCTAAAGACTCCAAGAACACTACCAGAAACAATAAGCAAATACAGTAAAGTCTCTGGATACAAAATCAACGTTCAAAAATCCATAGCATTCCTATACTCTAATAATGAAGCATCAGAAAAAGAAGTGGAAAAAATAATTCCTTTTGCAATTGCAACAAAAAGAATAAAACACCTAGGAATAAATTTAACAAAACAAGTGAAGGACCTATATAATGAAGGCTATAAGACTCTATTAAAAGAAATCGAAGAAGACACAAAGAAGTGAAAAGATATTCTGTGTTCTTGGACTGGAAGAATCAACATAGTTAAAATGAACTTATTGCCTAAAGCATTATACAGATTTAATGCAATCTCCATCAAAACTCCATCGGTCTTTTTTAAAGATACAGAACAGAAAATCATCAGATTTGTATGGAAGTACAGAAGACTCCGAATTGCCAAAGCCATCCTGAGGAAAAAGAACGAGGCTGGAGGCATCACTCTGCCCGACTTCAAATTATACTACAAAGCGACAGCAATCAAAACGGCATGGTATTCGCAGCAAAACAGACACGGACCAGTGGAACAGAATCGAGAGTCCAGAATTAAACCCATATTTATATGGGCAAGCAATTTTTGACAAAAAAGCCAAAAACATACAGTGGAGAAAGGAAAGCCTCTTCAATAAAAGGTGCTGGGAAAACTGGAAAGCCACCTGCAAAAGAATGAAACTAGACTGTTGTCTATCACCACACACCAAAATTAACTCAAAATGGATTAAGGACCTGAATATAAGAACTGAAACAATAAAATGCATTGAAGAAAACATAAGAACTAAACTCAGGGACCTTGGACTTAAAGAAGATTTTATGAATTTGACCAGTAAGCAAGGGAAGTAAAAGCTAAAATAAATGAATGAGACTACATTAAACTGAAAAGCTTCTGCTCAGCAAAAGAAATTGTCAGTAAGGTAAAGAGAGAACCATCTCAATGGGAAAATATATTTGCAAGCAATGCCTCCAATAAGGGCCCAAAATCCAAATTACACAAAGAACTCATACAACTCAATAACAACAAAAAACAAACGATCCAATCAAAAAATGGGCAGAGGACCTGAACAGACATTTCTCCCTACAGGACATACCAATGGCCAACAAATATTTGAAAAGATGCTCACCATCACTAGCTATTAGGGAAATGCAAATAAAAACCGCAATGAGATACCATCTCACAACTGTTAGAATAGCTATGATCAACAGGAGAAGTAATAACAAATGTTGGAGGGGATACAGAGAAAAAGGAACCCTCATACACTGCTGGTGGGACTGCAAATTGGTACAGCCACTATGGTAAACAGTATGGAGGTTTCTCAAAAAATTAAGAATTGATCTACCATATGATCCAGCAATCCCTCTACTGGGTATTTACCCCAAAGACTTGAAAACCCATATCCGAAAAGACATTTGCAAATCAATGTTCATAGCAGCATTATTCATGGTGGCCAGGACATGGAAGCAAACAAAGTGTCCTATGATAGATGATTGGATAAAGAAGCTCTGGTACACATATATAATGGTATATTACTCAGCCATAACAAGAGATGAAATACTGCCATTTGTGACAACAAGGATGGACCTCGAGATAATCATGCTAAGCGAAAAAACCCAGACAGAAAAAGTTGAAAATCACATGATATCACTTATATGTGGGATATAAACCTAAAAGCAACAAATGAAAAGGACAAACAAAGAGACTCATGGACAGGGACCTCAGACTAGTGGTTACCAGAGGGTAGGGGATGGGGGAGAAGGGGGAGGTAGACAGCCCTGGTAAAGAGGGGATCAAATATAGGGAGATGGGGGGGTGAAGTGGGAAAAGGGGATCAAATATATGGTAGCTGAAGGAAACTGGACTTTGGGTGGTAAACACACAATAGAATATACAGATGTTAAATTATAATGTACACCTGAAAATTATATAATTGTATTAACCAATGTTATCCCAATAAACTTAATTTAAAAAAAACAAAACAAAACCTCAATGAATGAAGTCTGAAATCCTTTCTGTAGCCTATATAGGGCACTACCCAAATGCTACTGGATCATCTGCACAATTCTCTAGTCTTGCTGGAGTTTTCATCTCTTAGACATGCCATACTCTCACCTACAGGTCTTCACACTTACTGTTCTCTCTGCCTGAAATACTTTTCCTTATCTCTTTTTATACATTCTTGGACCTTAGCTTAAGTCTCATTTCCTCTGGGAAGATTTCTCTACACATATTTCCCCAGCCACCCTCTATATAATTCCAATTCTTTACCCTAATTAGTTGCTTAATTATCTATTTTCTGGGACTGACTGTTAGCTCTGGAGATCAGTTTTGCTCAAACTGACATTCCTGGTACCCAAGCACAATACCTGGTCTAGTATGTATCAAATGAATATTTGATGAACCAATCCATGAATCAATCAAGTAACTAAATGGTATTTACTATTATCATTATTATCATATCGTGAACCGTAGGCTCACAGTAGGGTTCTGTTCATTTGGAGTTACATTGATAAAAACTGCCAACTGCAATTAGATCAGCAATAGAGGCTTTACTGACAAAAGGACATATTCTGTTATCACTTATTTACTGACAGTGTTCTGGCTGGTAGCTATTCCAGTGATCGTAAAAAAAAAAAAATGCTTTCAAGAGAGAAAAGCATTACTTACCAAGGAAACCTACTTTAATACGACTTACTAACTGGCCTTAAAAGCATCATTATCTCCAAATACAAGTACCTCCTCAGCTCTGGCAGCAAATAAATCTGCTGGAATGCACAAAAACCTCCCTTTCCTGTGTAGCGAATGTACCATTACTATTGCTCTGGGCATTATAGTATTTCAGTTCCACTTATTCACACTTGAGTGGGAGTCTATCTTGAGGTCAGGAGCCAAGAGGGAAATCTGTATATGCAGCTATGACATTCCTATGAAACTCTAATGTACTTCACTCTTCTTGTTCTATTTGCTTGTTCCATTAAATTCACATGTCATCGCCCTGAGAACAGGTTCCAATGAAAGAGTATTTACATTATACAATAAATCTAAGAAACAAGAGAAAGAGCACAAAATTTGAAGTTCAGAAAACTAGGTTCACCTCATGGCTCAATAATATATAATCTGTGTGGCTTAGGATTTTACCTACTTCTAAAGCTTAGATACAGTGCTTGTGAAGGTCAAATGAAATACTGGCCATAAAAGTATTTTTATTCTATAGATTTTGACACAAATGACAAATGTGTTGTTCTCATACAAGTTTGAAGAACAGTAAAGACAGTTTGATGATACTAACAGGATATTTCTACATGGTATAAAGAACTCAAGGAAAAATATTTAAATTCAGCTCAGAGAAAAATATTTAAATTCAGTTTTACTACTAACTTTGCTCATAAAATTTTGGTCAGTCAATAAATCTTTCTAAACCTCATGTTTCTTATCTACACACCTAAAATAAAAACATCTAGTTTGCCTATCTCATAAAAGTTATTCCAAGGCTAGAATAAGAAAACATAGTTGAAAGGTTAAGGTTTTCATATAAAAAGATGTTCCACATCATATGTCATCAGGGAAATGCAAATTAAAATAATAATGAGATACCCATTATGAACCTGTAAGAATCACCAAAATCTAGAATACTGACACCACCACATTCTGGGAGAGTATGGAGCAAAAAGAACTATCATACACTGCTGGTAGGAATGCAAAATGACATAGCCACTTGGAAAGACAGTTTGGTAGTTTCTTACAAAACTAAACATACTTCTACCACAGGATCCAGCAACTGGGCTCCTTGGTATTTACCAAACAAATTGAAAACTTATGTTCACACAAAAATCTGCACACAGTTATTTATAGCAGCTTTATTCATAATTGCCAAAACTTTGACGTCACCAAGATGTCCTTCAGTAGGTGAATAGATAAACTATGGTACATCCAGATAATGGTGCATCACTCAACACTAAAAAGAAAAGAGCTATCAAGCCATGAAAAGGCATGAAAGAAGCCAATGTGAATAGGCTACATACTATATGATTCTAATTATATGACCTGAGAAAGGCAAAACTATGGACACAGTAAAGACCAGTGGTTGCCAGGAGTGGAGGCAGGTGATGAATAGGCAGAGTACAGAGGGTTTGTAGGACAGTAAAAATACTCTGTATGATATTGTTAATGATGGCTATATATCATTATATATTTGCCCAAACTCACAGAATATGCAACACCAAGAGTACATTCTAAGACAAACTATGGAATATTTGAGTAATTATGATGTATCGATGTACGGTCCAGCTTTGGTAAAAAATGTACTGTTCTGGTGAGTGATGTTGATAAAAGGAGGGGCTATACATGTGTGGGGGTAGGGGACATATGGAAAATCTCTGTACCTTCCTCTCAATTTTATTGCAAACTTAGAACCACTCTACAAAAAAATTAAGTCTAAAAAAAACCAACTATGCCCCCTACACACACGAAAAAAGCTTAAAGTTTGACAGTTTTGATTATTAGTAGTACTAAGTAGTTGTATTTTTCTAATTGGACCCACCTACGGCAAGGCTATCAAGCTAATGCATGAAGTGCTATTCTCCAAAAACTAACTCTGCCCCCAAAACTCAAAGATACATTGCTTAGAGTCTCTAAAATGTTATTGTCACCATTCTGGATCCCTCAAACTGGCAAACTTTAATATAGCTTGCCAAAGATGATATTCTCCAAAGGGCTTAATGCCTGACTACAATGAACAAAAGATCTTGAACTATACTCTAAAGCTTCAAAGATTCTGTATACACTAAATTCTAGAGAAATAACCACTCACTCTTTTTCACTTGTCCACAAAGCAAACTTTTAAAGGTACTATATACAAAACAAGATGGTGCTGTTCACAGGGGGAATCACTGTCTACATGCATTACTCATTATTCACAATGACTAAACCCATAAAATATTTCCCAAGTAAAGACAAAGGCCAAGTGTCCAAAGGCAGTAACCACTACCCCCACAAGTAAATATGCAAGCCAAGAGTCACAAGGCTGGTGTTTGTCCTTTATATCAATAGTCACCAGCATGGAGATGACTGTGGGTCAAAGCTTTCTCTGCCTGAGGCAGCTCCCTCCCTGAACCTCATACTTGAATTCGCACTCATATTCTACTTGAATTCGCACTCATATTCTTTCATTCATTCCTCTTTTACTGCAGTAGTAGCACTCTACCCAAAGAAGGAAAATAACAAGCTCCAAGAAACAGAACTCAATTTCCACTCCCCTGGAAGTGAATGAAGAACTAGGTTTTAGAGACAGCTTCTCAACATTTAAAATCAAATGAAGGCAGGGTGGAGGGGGAAGGAAAGAATTTTCCACCACTGAAAAACTGGACATTTCTTTATAGAACTTGTAATTAAACCCATATAGTGTAACCAACATAAGTAACACTGCTTAGGGTGAGGGTAGGAGTGGAGACAACATTCTAGGGCCCACTCAGAATCCACTGCTGATGACAATACCATCCTGTACTTCAGTGTCCTACCGAATGAAAGGAGACGACAACAAATATGTTTAACTACTTATTGAAATACAATATAAATACAGAAAAGTACACATAAGCATACAACTCAATTTTTCAAAAACTGAATATACCAGTGTAACCAGCAGCCAGATTTTTTTTTTGAAAAATTAGTATTACCATCAACCCAGAAGCATCCTTGTGCTTCCTCTTCTAGTCACCACCTACACACCCAAGAAAACTATCATTTGATCTCTAACTTTATAAGTCAGTTTTGCTATTTGGGCTTTTTCTTTAAATAGAATATACAGTATATACTCTTTTGTATCTAGCACACGTGTATTCAACATATGTCTAATTTGAATCCCAGAAAGCAAAAATTAAATGAAGAAGTTATAATATTTCAAGTGATAAGGGCTAAGAAAGTTCCAAAATTGATACTAGAGATGAATATACATATTCAGGAAGCACAATGTACCCCAAGAAGGATTAATTATTTGAAAAATCCGGACTAGGTAAATGACAGCAATACTGAAAAATACCAAAGACAAAAAAAATCATAAGAGCCAGAGAATAAAATAAGATCCGTAACCTTCGAAGGAATGACAATTAGAGTATGTTTCTCAATAACGATGATGGAAACCAAAAGATAGCTGAATAATATGTACAAAGTGTGAAAGGAAATGACTACCAACTAAAACTGTGTACCTATACAAACTATCTTTCAAGGTCAAAGGCATAATAAAGACATTTAAATAAATATAAGCATTTTCTACCAACATACGTATAGTAAAAGAATGTCTAAATGATGTACTTTAGAGAGAAGAAAAATGATCCCAGGAAGAAAGTTTAAGAAACAAAAAGAAATACTGAGCAAGAAAACTGGTAAATTTATGTAAATCTCAATAAGCACTGAATATATAAAATAACAACAGTAACAGAAATATCTAATTTATAGATTTTTTTTTAAAGGAAAGAATTAAAATACTGGACAAAAATAGCACATAAGTTTAAAGGGGGTGATGAGGGGGAAGGAAACCTTGTGTTGTTCAGAAGGAGATTAAAATATGAGTTTGTTCTAACTCACCAGTACAGTTAGAAAAATCGAGTATGAAAACAAATCAAAAAAGCTCTATCGGTATTTCTAAATGGCAAAAAGAAAAGAGAAGAAAAAGAAGCATTAAGGCATAGAAATGCTGAGCATGAAATGCAGAAACAAGTTCAAATACATCAGTAATCATAATATGTGTAAACAATTTACCAGTATAGACAATAAAAAAACATACTGCATGCTATCTGCAACAGACAAACCAATAGCAAAATGACATGGAAAGGTTGAAATAAAGTAACAGTTGGCTTTAGAAAAACTGACAAGACAAACTTCTGCTGATATTGATCATGAAAAAAAGTATAAACATCCACTATCAGAAATACAAAGAAGGATATAAGAACAGATTCAGCAAAGGTTTTTTAAAAGAGAAAACAAATAATACAATTTTTTCTCAATAAACATACAAAATGGACAAACTCCTATAAATATATGCCTTACCAAAACTAACTCAAAATAAAACAAGAAGCTTAGATTAAGCCCACAATCATTTTAAAAAACTGAATCATACATCATGTTTGAGTTGGGTTTATCCCCAAAATTCAAGAGTGGTTATACAACAGAAAATTCATAAAAAATACACTTCAAATAAATTAATAGAGGAAAAATATCATAATCTCTAATGATACAAAAAGGAAACACATCAAATAAGTAACAACTTATTAAAAGAAAAGCAAAGAAACAAGGAAACAGATTAGAAAAAGGAAAGGGGATAGAAAGCTAAAAATGTTAGAGGTCTTCAAGATTGAGACAAACGTTGCAAACTCAAATTTTACTTACTGGGCTAGTAAGGTAATATGATGTATTTCGTCAAATCTGAAAAACAACTGCAAGAGATGCCATTATCTTAGGTATCAGTAAGAATATTGTTTAAAAACCACTGTTAATTAAAATATAACACACCGTCAAAAATAACAATTTCAGAGTTTTTAAAAAGTAAAAAGATGTGAGCCTTAGAAATGAAGAAATATAGCAAATGTATGAAACAGCAAAATATAAAATGAGAAAGGATTGGTGGGGAACAATGCTGGTCAATTTTTCTTTAAATATCCAAAGATGACCAAATAAAACATCTACGGGAAGTAGGTTCACAGACCTTCAATTTGCAATCCTGATTTACACAGAATATAGGAATTTAATTCAGAGATAAGGGGATGTAATTTTAGATTACTATAAGACTTCTAAGTGAAACAACTCCATGTACAAAATAACATGCTGCTTAGGGAAAATGTGCTGTTAAAGTCCAGAAAGCGGAAGAACTCTGAAGATCTAAGGCTCCTTGCCTGCAAAGATGCTGAAGTTATCCATGATAACAGTAAGAATTTGAAAATTTAGTGCTCTCTGGGATGATGATCAGAAGGCTAAAAGGTAAAGAAAGGGGAAAACGACACTCAGGAATGGGAAATGCCAAAGATGAATGAATATAGAAAAAATAAACCAAAACATAAAAAAAAAAGCAAAAGTCTGGTGTGGCTAAACATAGAATAGGAATATATGAAGCAGAGAAAAAAAAGAAGAGGGACACGATAAAATAAATCTTCCATTTTCAAAGCTATCTAATTTACTGATTGATGAAAATTTTTAGTGGTACTAAGAACTAAAGACTAATAAGTACAGATTGTAATTTTTCTTTACTTTTATCCAACTTCCCACAGAAAAGAATAACAAAATTTAGAAGGAAATCATTAAGTTACAATTTTATCCATATGTCATCATCTTTTAAAAAATGAAATAACTTTCAAGAAGAAACAATGTTTGGAATTTAGGGCTGGTTCTTGAAGACTTTGTTTTTAAGGACTTAAAATCTAAACTGAATTATATTTTGTCCGATGATCATAATTTATTAGCATAGTCATAATTTTCAAAATAAAAAAATTCTATAAAATTTTTGTCAACAATAATGCTTCCCAGTATGCATTATGTTGTCATATGTTCTCCAAAATAAGTACCTCTGAACAATGGCACTTTAAGTACTCTCATTTTTGAACATCAAAGGCAGTAAAAGGGGGACAGAAACATTGCACGGTTTACTCCTGAGGGCAATAATTTTAACAGCACAACAAATATTCTCAATTCAGAACCTGGGAAACTGGGCTCTCTACTCAATGAAAACTGATTACTGTGTCTGCCTTTTGGGAAAATATTTACTTAATGTGGAAATGATGGCACTAAGAGAGTCGATAATAAAAATTTGTTTATGGTAGCTAGTCAGTTGACCTTTCAAGGTTAAAATAAAACCATCTCCCATAAAGTTAATGGGGAATTAGGGAGATTATAACAGCACCTTCTACCATCAACAAGGAACTTCACCCACAAACATCTCTCACTGGAGATGCTCCAAGTAGCAGCAGGATCAGGATGAGAGCCAGTTTTTACCATAATGAAGACCCAAACCTCAACTGCTCTTCATGCGAAACAATGTCAATTCATACAAAGAATGGAGACTCCTCCAATTTAAAGGAAAGATGCTCACACATAATCTCTCAGATGTCCAAAAGGACCTAGGGATGCTGCAGTGTGTGACTGTGCAGGATGAAACCACTACAGCTTTTTTTCTAATAAGTAGGAAGCCAGCTTGAGAATGAGGCCAACACACAGAACAAAGAAGCTGAGCAAAAGACACTGGATTACCCAGCTCTGAAATCCATTCAACCTCTGGATTCCATATTTGTGAGTCAATACACTTCTTTAATATATAAACCACGTGCAGTTGCGTTTTCCGTTACGTTTTCCGTTACTTTCAGTTCAGAGTATCCTAACTTACACACCTAGCTCAGTCATTTCCAAGTTGTCTGTCCCTGAGGAAGTTACTGAGATTCACATATCTGAAAAAATAACCAATCAGAAAATCCCCCAACTCCATTGCTATCACTGCCCCCACCCCGATTAGATCTCCTTCCTTTTTTGACCACAACACTCTCATAATTGGTCTTCCTGCTGCAGTCCTTGCCTCTATAGTCTACTCTCAATCTGAACAGTAGTATACGGAAAGGGAAGAATTGAGCATTTTTCAAAATTTGACCATGGTCATATTTCTAGAATGTGGCAGCACTATAATCTGAACCAATCTTCTGTTCCTTCTTTAAAATTATTTGCACTTAAAAATACAGACAATACCTACTCGTCATCAATGTCATGATAACTGAATGAGATAATCTACATCCTAGCAATGTAGGACACAAAACAGGCACACAATAAATGCATTATCTACTATACTGCCACCTCCCAGGAAATCCGGCAAAGAAAGTTGGGAGGATCAAAGTAGGTTGTACCTTGGCTGATTTTCTGGAAAACTGTAAGGATGAAGTCTAACTCAGTCACCAAAAAGCGGTTAGTGAGACCCAAACACTCATTTTGACTTTCATCTTCTAATATGAGGTTACCGAGTAAATAACCTGTACCACTGGGTACACTTTGGCTTTTGTATGTTTCTGTACAGAAATATAAAGTACTTTTAAAGTTTTACATTATAAATTATCTGTTTAAGACAAATAATCTAAACTGCTGCTTTTCAAATATTACTTCTATTTCAGAATGTTCTAATGCAGCCTTCTGGAGAATAAATTTTGAAGTGAACTAAAGAAATAAAGAAAGAGAAAAAGGGAGGAAGAGAAGGAGGGAGAGAAAGAGAGACAAAAGAGAAAGAGAGGGAGGAAGGAGGGAGGGAGGAAGGAAAAGAGGCTATATGAAAACATCTTCCAGTGCTATGTAATCTTGCAGTTTGGAACTCCTGCTAGATAGAAACAAAGACTAAGAGGAAGGGCATCAGTAAACAAGGTAGCAGATACTGGAGACTGAGACTCCGTTACTAGGGAGAAAACAATTTAACACAATACAGGCATAATAATTGAAAATATTCCCCATTCAGCAAACAAATATTCCCCATTCTGAATCCTGGCATCTAAAGAGAAATAAAGATATAAATAGGCAATGCATTAAATGTACTTACAAAGCCAGCCATTTTTTAACAGCTACTTGAACATACATCACTATTTAAAAGAAATCTTCTGAGCACTTTATCAATACTTCTCAAAATACCCCCAAGAAAACAAACGACAAATCTCACCAAATCAACTACTAAAAGGAGAAATTAAAATAAGGAAATGGCTTATAAAACCTGGTCATACTAGATGACAACTGCTGAAAATTCAGTGGATGCTCCCCAGTGGGCTCTGAATGTTTACAATGCTATTAATAAGCAGCACAAATAATGATAATATCTACAAATATCAAAATTTGTTTAAATTTTACCAATCCTATATATTTTCTTTCTAGGCACTTTAAAGAAACCAAAACAATGTTAATTTATTATATGTTAATTTATAATTAAAAAGACCATAGGTGCCCTATACAAAAAAAGTGCTTTATAAATGTCAAACAAACAAAATAAAAACAAAAATAGCTACATTTCATGAGACCTTCACAGGTGGACTGATTGTTTTATACTGAAAGTTCCACTATGTCAATCCTTAAAAATAATCAATAATAGACTAAATGGAGCTTGCTTATTCTTTAATAATAAGACTAAGATAAGATGATCTACTTTATAGAATGGGAAAAAATTATCAAATTTAAAAGAACTGTGGTGTGTCTTAGTGATAAGGGCATTCATTAAAACTCAGTTTAAGGTTGTCTATCAGTCTCTATTTTCTCTTCATTGTTACACCTTACTTACCTCTTCATGTGCCAAATTACCCAAGACTTAAGGAAGAGAAGGCTTCCAAAACAGGTGTCAGATATATGGCTACTATATATGTGGTCTTTCATGGCTATACTGTGTGTACGTATGCAAAGTAATAATTTAGAAAAGTTCTTAAAACTGTGTAAAGTTAAACATATATTACACATATATGCCACTCAATTAAGAGGGAAGAGGTAGAAAGACAGGCATGGTGGTCAGGAACAGAATACGTTTACTGTAAACAATCTGTCAGCAGTAATGTCTGATGTCCAATATCAGACTTGCATTCTAATTTAATTGCATAATTTAATTGTTCTATTCATGTAATACAATGTAAGTAAGCCCAAAGAGCATTTTTTTCTATCAAAGTAGAAAGGTCTTAGACAATTTCCCTAATTGTAACTATACATGATGTAATAAAGAAGAATTTAGCAGCATTCTACCCTGCTTCAAATGAATTAAATAAAATTGAAGCAATCTGTTCAGTACATTTTCAAAAGATACTCAGAAGAAGATCAGTAAAAAAGCTCTCTATTACTCACCTGTAACCCTCTCCTTCGTAGAATACTGGAATCATCCATAATAGGTATCAAACAAAAAAAGCCACTCCCAGACAGTCAACTACTACTAGTGCCTACTTGCTTAGTGCTGGATAAAGAGGCAAACAACCAATCCCATTCTGCATTCTGTGCCCACTAACTACCACTCCACTAAACCAGTTCTCTCAGTCCAGTGTGAGTAGACAATCACTGCCTCACATCAGAGCCACGTCTTTCTTCACAGCAGTACATACAGATCTCATCTGAAACACCACCAAAATAGGGGAAAATATTTCATATTTGTTTTTCTTTCCCATACGTATCCCTTTGGTTGAAAATATCTGAAGTGCAAAGAAAATAACAAAAGTCCCAGAAAAAAATTCCAATATTTGATATCCTGACTTCACTGCTTATTAAAAAGGTTTGGCAAACAAAACAAGAGTCTCCACCTACAGCTACTAAGCTTATAAAATCCAAGTCACGTTTTCCTTTCCAAAAACAAAACCACTCCACATTTTTTTAAAAAGATAACAATTCTTCAGAAACACAAAGAAAAACACATTATTCTGATGCCTGTACGTTAGGCTTAGGCTCATATAAAACCAGTTATTGTTTTGACTAAGTCGGCGAAATTCCTTTCATCCTTTGTACAGACAAAGCAAATGTCAGATTCTTAGGATACTGTCACAGGCTCTTTTGTTTCTTTATCTCTAGATACGCTTTTCTTCATTTCTTGGACAGTCGCGAAAGCCTCTTTCTTCAAGAGCTTAAATCATTGCTAAGGTCGGTTCTCCTGCTCTTTTATGTCCTGGAGGGGGCTAGTACGTATGTGGTGAGTTCTGAGCATGGACGAATTCATTCATCTATTCATTGCTGACAGTACTGTCACAAGAAAAGCTCCCCATTCCATCAGACTTCTAAAAGGGCATAGCATGAAAAAGTCTAGTTTCACCCAGGCTTTAATAATCTCAGAATCATTTCTTTAGTCTCTGGCTGCTATTTTCAAAGCAGGACTGTAGTCAAGTTTAATGAATTTCTAGTCTCTTCATTTATAATTTTAAAAATATATACATATATTTGTATTTATATTTTTTAGAGCTCAAGAGTGAAGTTAGCTCTTATGATTTTGTTACTTAAATGATCCATAAACAATGTTTTAAACTTATCAATTTTATAGTAATCACCAGAATCCTAGTAAACATAGGAAGAAAGTAAGGCAAGTTGGTGATTTATCTAATGAGCCACAAAAAAATTGTTAGCAAAGGCAACACTATATTTTTAAGAAGGTTAAATATATTATCTACCAGTTCATGATCATTGTTCTTCAATCTACAGGACATAATGAATAAATTATTCACTCTCCAAAAGGATTTCAGGAGATAGTAATCCAAATTTCCTAATTTGACAAATAAAGGTGTGCAAAAAGTACCCTGAATCAGGCTGTTATACTCTCTAAAAAGTAAATATAGCAATAACTATAGGATGGATTCAGTCTACACTCAGCAAGGAGGAAAAGCTGCCCTTCCTATAATTATGGCAGCTGCACCAACAGTCTAGGGCTTGAAGGAAGGTCTATTTACAAAATCTTTTCTGGTCTTCTTACAGCTGACTTAGTCACAAGAGCTAGCCACATTGCCGAAAATAGCACAGAAAGCAGGATCCATCTCCCTTTCATTCGGCAAAAAAAAACTTCTAATCCTTAGCACAACCAGTGTGGTCTTTCATTGTTAGAACTAATAAATCCAAATCTCCATGGACTTCTTCCATCTGCTGCTTTAAACAACTAACAGCTGGATTATGTCTATGGGGGAAACAACCACAAGACCTGAACAGACAGTTGATTTGCATAGGGTGTGCTATCCACTATATGAGCGTCTGCTGTAAACAATCTGTCAGGTCTTTAAAGCTATAAAAGCTCTCGATCAAAATAGATTTTATTAACTAAAACACATATAAAGAGATAGATATGGTGCATTCTGATAAGATGTTCAGACCAGAGATTCATAATTCAGACTCATTTATTTACTAAATCGGGAACCATTTATTATGCCAAGCACTAAGATGGGCATAGGGGAAAGAGTACCAAAATTAACATTACCCATAAACTAATAATCCTATTCTAGAAGAGCTCAAATCCAATGGGGAAGCCAAATAGAAACTAGTAATTATGATACAATGTGAAAAGTATAACAAAGTGCTAAAGGAGCGTCAAAGATGGCTCAATTCATTACATGGGAAAATCTACCAAAAAAAGGCTTCCAATAGAAGTGCCATCTGGTCACTGAAAATAATATTATATGATTATCAGCCCTTGACCAAGACAGTCTTCCCCTCCTAAAGTGTGCACAGCTCAAAAATCTTCAACTAGTCCTCACTATCTAAAAAATTAGGTAAAAAACAGAAGACAAAAAAAATTCCTCTTCTTGGCATTGAAGGCACACCATAACACAAACAACAGATTTCATCTCCACTACCAACTTAATGTAATCTTAGCCTTCCAATGAGAAAGAACGACACCCTGTTTCCTGAACACATCCCAACCTTCTCCATCTCATATTTTTTTGTGATTAAAGAGGAATATAATCATCTATTTTATAAGATTGTTGAAAGGAATAATTTAAACAATGTATATCAATGCTTCTTAACCTTTTTCAGTATCTCTAATGACAGAGTAGAATGCGCCCTGTCCAAAATTTTCTGCCACAACTTGGTTTCTTTAAAGCATGGTGTTTTGTTCTTAAAATACATAAAGATTAACCAGATGGATTAATAAAAAAAAGGCAAAAGATTTATGATATTGACTAAAGAGTTAAAGAGTTAATGGACCATGGAATCTAAGCTAAAAAAAGGAGGAAAGATTAAAGGACATGAAGAAATTAGAAGGCTCTAACAGAGGCGCTGATAAGCCTAAGAACTGGTATACTTTAAGAATAGTTAAATTAGAGAGCCGAAAATCTATCAAGTTGCAGTGAGGAAGTTACCCAGCATTCTAATTTTAGTAGGGGAACATTTCAGACATATGACAAAGCACGAAGAATGCTCCTAAAAGAAGTGCTTAAGTTGACCAGAAATGATGATGATGAGGTCAAGTAACTGTGATGCCAGGATAGTGGGAGGATCCACAGCAGTTGCTGAAGACAAAGATAATAAAGACCATGGCAGGAGTTGGGAAGAGTAGGAAGACTTAATGCCTGATAACAGTACCTAACACAAAAGGGGAGGAGTAGTTAGGAGGTTAGTAAGTACAGCAGCCAGGAAGGAAATGGTTTAAACATATGAACTGATAAGAAAAATTACTTAATGGCTCATATTGAATCTTGCTTCAAATGAATTTGACTTATAAATGATGCGGTAATTTAACTGAAATCCTTATTTTATAATTGGATAAACCAGGACCTCAGAAGGGGACGTAACCTACTCAGAAATTGTACAGTAAGAACTTGAACCCATGTTTCTGCTAGAAACAGAACAGATGGAACAGGTTTTTCTGTCCTAGAAAGGACGAGTAGAACATTTTCATCAACTTCTCTAGTATACATTAATATGGTACTATTAAGACTATTTGGCAACGACTAGGTGAAAACTAGAAAATCGACATAAATAAATAAAATTAAATACTAAATTCTCAAAATAGGTTGCATTTATGTATATTCTCAACAAAAATAGTCCTTTTATTTTTCAGAAAATGAATAAAATAACTATATATGACTATGTGAAAAGCTGTAAGGAGCTGTACATGGTAAATAAGCCAAGGTAAGCACAATGAGAAATTAACTTCTGTTACAAACCTAAGTCCTGAAGGCAGATCTCAGAGGGGACATTTTCCCAGGCCTATCACAGTCACTGTATAAGACATTGCACACAGCACAAAGCACAGAACCTGGAACCCCTACAGTTCATGGGAGGTTCTTGACAAAGGATTATTTTTTTATTTCTTGCTTAAATGGAAACTCCACCAATCAAGTAAAATTCCTCTGAAATGAGAAAGCTTTTTTATAAAGAAAAACTATGCTCCTTAGGGAAAAAGACAATGATTTCCTCAATATACTCTATTTTACAATTTGCATACATTTATGGTTAAGATTCCTCACTCAAACATCATAGGAAATCAGTTTTTCAAAAGTAATCCCCCTTTCATTTATTTATTCTACAAGTATCCTCCATGTACCATGTACTATTTTGGGTTCTAAAGATACAAATAACTGTTAATAAAATAGATAAAAATCAAAAATAAAATATTCCCTGACTTCTTAGAACTTACATTCAAGTTGGTATAGGCAGACATTAAAGAAAAAAAAAAGAATACATAAAAGATATAGTATGTTAAAAAATGACAAATGAAGAAAAACAAACCAGGTAAGGAGAAAGAAACTTGGTAGATTTTTTTTAGTTTATTTATTTAAATTAGTTTCAAATTTACAGTACATTGGTTTGACATCTGTATAGTTCATAAAACGATCCTCTCAATTGCTCCCTCCCTCCCCTGGCCCTCCACCTAGCCATCATATTAATGCTAACTGCATCCCCTCTGCCATGCTCCCCATCCCATGACCAACCACCAACTACTAATTTGTACTTCTTTAGCCCTTCACCCCTTTATCCCAGCCTCCCAATCCCCCACGCCCTACTGTTCATCACCAAACTGTCGTCTGTATTTGTGAGTCTGTTTCTGATTAGTTTGTTCTTTTTGTTCCTTAGATTCCACATATAAGTGAAATCATATGATATTTCTTTCTCTGACTCAGCATAATAACTTCTAGGCCCATCTATTTCATTGTGAATGGTAGGATTTCATTTTTTTAATGGCTGGGTAATATTCCATCATATATATAAACCATAGTTTCTTTATCAAATGATCTGTTGATGGGCATTTAGGTTGCTTCCATATCTTGGCTGTTGTAAATTGTGCTGCCATGAATACTGGAGTGCATAGATCTTTATGAATTATTGTTATGAAGCATTGGTTTTCTTTGGATAAATACCCAGAAGTGCAATTGCTGGGTCAAAAGGTATATCCATTTTTAATTTTTTGAGAAACCTCCATACTGTTTTCCATAGGGGCTGTACCAATTTGCAATCCCACCAACAGTGTATTAGGGTTCCCTTTTCTCCGCATCCTTGCCAATACTTGTTGTTTTTTGATTTATTGATCATAGCCATTCTGATAGGTGTGGAAACTTGGTAGATTTTTCATGCAAATTTGATATTTAAGATATTAAATGTATTGATTAAAAGGCTATTCTAGTATTAAAGCAAAATACATACTTTAAACAGGCACTAAATTCCCTTGTGAAAGTATTATTTAAAATAAATAACCTAAGTTTACTCTCCACATATGATGCACATCTCCTCCCCAGTCCAACTTATCACCCTACCGCCATAACTGTACAGGCACGCACAATCAAGCATACTCACATAAAGAACCAGATTTAGAAGCTAAATTCTCCCCCATTTAAATACAAAACATTGTCCCAGGACTGATTTTGCTCTGTAGCTCCTCAATATAACAGCTCATTTATTTTACAACTCTCCTAACTTAAAATCAATCTGACTTTACGGCCTTGCCACCCTGAACGTGCCTGATCTCATCTGATCTCAAGAGCTAAACAAGGTCGGGTCTGGTTAGTACTTGGATGGGAGACCACCTAGGAAGACCAGGTGCTGTAGGTGCTTTAAAAAAAATTAATTAATTAATTAATTAAAATTTTAAGAAATTTAAAAAAATTAAAATCAATTCGATAATGGTATCTTTTCGAAAGACACAACATACTTTTTTAACACCCAGAAGCAGAGTAAAATAACAAAACTACATGTAATGTCCAAAGACTAAAGTATCTTATTAATGAAACATGAATTTGGAGAAGTCCAAGTAAAAGGAAAGAAGAAAATGAACAAAAATGTTAGACGTTAAAATAACATGAGCAACTGTAAAAGTCCTCATTTTGTCAATTTAACTTGAGTTATGGTATACGCTGTCAGAGAAGGTTTTCCCAAGACTTCTTACATGAGAAGCCACATATAAATTCCATTGATTCATTTAGATATTTGCTCAACAAACAATTAGAAGTTTACTATGTACCAGGTCCTGCATCCTCAGAACTGGCTCCCTCAAGCAGCTTACACTCAAGGGAGATAAATAAATATTTTATTCCATTGTGTTACATTCTCAGAATACAGACAGATTTTCCTTCCTTCAACAGGGACAAAATATAAGGCTATACTCAAGATCAATCCAAGCAAAACTTCTGAAGTCTAAGAGAAGCTAAAGATCAGAAACTGTAAGGAATAAAGTGAGTGAAACTAACATTACTTGACCCAAATTGGGTTCATAAAGTCATCATTATCAGAATAAAAATTCAGTGTTTAAAATAACTAAGTCCTAGCCAGATCAACAAGGTAAGAAAAGGATATAAAAGGCATACAGAACATAAAACTGTCCTATTTGAAGATATTATGAATGCCATGTAGAAAATTTCAAACTACAAACAACTCCTAAATAAGTGATTTTTACAAGCTCCAAGAATCAATGCACAAAAATCAACAGTATTCTTATATACTAGAAACAAACATCAGAAACTAAAATATAAAATACAATACCATTTATAATCACCAAAACAAAATTTTTTCCATTTGACCTCTCTTAATCTTCAGCCCCACTTGAAAGGAATTACCAAAGCTGAGGGACTAAGACTGCTGCTACAAGGAGCATGAAAATCAAGGAAATTAAATACTTAGGTATATAAATCTAACAGCACATATACAAAATATGTATACTGAAAATTACAAAATGCTGATTAAAGAAAACAAAAAAGATCTAAATAAATGAAGTGGCATACTGTATTAATGGGTTAGAAACTAGAATAGTAAAAATGCCTGTTCTCCCAAAACTTATCTATAGGTTTAATGCAACTCCTATCAAAATCTCAGCAAAACTTTTTGCAGCTATAAACAAACTTACTCTAAGGGTAGTCCTATAGGTCAATGGAACGCAATCAAGAACCCAGTAATAGACCCATACAAATATGTCCAATTTATTTTTGACAAAAGCGTAAAAGTAATTCAATGGATGAAAAAGAGACCTTTCAATAAACTGTGCTGTACATCCATAAGTAAGATAGATAAGTCAATCAATCAAGAAATCAATCTCAATCTACAATTCACACCATATGCAAAAATTAATTCAAAATGAATCTTGGATTTAAATGTAAAATTAAAAACTATAAAATATTTATAAGAAAATACAGGAGAAAATCTTCAGGACCTAGGGATGGGGGTAGAATTCTTATACATGACCCAATAGCACAATCCATAAAAGAAAGAAATTGGTAAGTTGAACTTCACCAAAATTAAAGACTTGGCCCTGCAAAAGACTGTTAAAAAGGATGAAAAAAAACAAGGTAGGTAGTGGGAGAAGATATTTTAAAACCACATATTCAACAATGAATTTATATCTAGAATATATAAAGAACCTTTAAAATTTAATAGTTAAAAAAACAATCTATCACAGGTCAGTGAATAAACAAATAGTGGTATAGTTATCCAATGGAATACAACTCAGCAAAAAAGGGGAAAGGAACTATTGGAATATGCAGCAATTTCCATGGGTCTCAAAAGCATTAGGCTTAATGAAAAAAGCTCATCTCAAAAGGTTACAGAGTATATGGTTCTATTTATATAATATTCATGTAGAGAAGAACAGATTAGTGTTTGCAAGGGGATAAGGACAGGAGTGGGACTACAACTATGCAGCACAAGGGAGTTCCTTTGTAATGATGAAACAGTTCTGTATGTTGATTGTGGTAGCAGTCATTACACAAACTTACTCATGGAATCAAACTGTATAGAACTGCACACATACACACATACACAATACATATAAAAACCAAATAAGGACTGTAACTTAGGCAATTATATTGTACTAATGTCAATTTCCTTGTTTTGATATTATAGTACAGTTATATGTCACCATAGGGGGAAGCTGTTCGTGGGATTCTAAGTACTATTTTTGCAACTTCCTATGAGTTTATAATTATTTCAAAATAAAAAGTTAAATAAGCAAGACTAAGCTTGCTTAATTTCTACATTTTCATTTTACTGTTTCCTATATATGCACTCTATTTTGTTCCCAAGATGCCCATACATCTGAAGAACTTCCTTTCTGTTTGGGGTTTTGTACCTCTTTTGAAAAACAGTCCATTAATTGTGTTTGCCAGGAATAATCTCAGTCCCTCAGCTCAGGTAATTCATTTCAAGTGGGGCTAAAAATTAAGAGAGATCAATGGGGGGAAAAAAGTAAGTGAAACTGCAAAAATTACTGTCATTTCTTTAAATCTAGGCAAAAGTTGCACTGGATAGAAAATCAATTAACAGCACTTTATGTATTTTGTTTATTACAATGTAAATTTTATACCATCAAAACAGAAAAATTCCCAACAACTTTGAAAACCAGAATATTCTGTATTCCTTTGTAATCTGCCTTTAGAATAAGTTTTGTTTTTCCCGTTTTTTTAAAGGATAAAACTAAGTTTATTAAAGACACACATACTCGCATTCCAACAGACAGGCCACAAGAGTCCTTTCAACCCAAACACTGATATAAATAATTCAAAACTTTTAGAAACTAGAAATTCTATCATTAAATTCAAATTCCTAATATATCTCCCATGTCTTTAAAGGACTAGATGACTTAAAATTAAAATGATTTTCATTGTAATAACTACCCAAAGTGATTACGTTAGTGCAAAAAGAAAGCTAGGAAATCAATGACTTGAAAAATGAAAACATAAGAGAGAGTAGTACATTTACCTCCAGTTCCTCTTGATATTCCAAAACCCTTTTTAACAATTCATAGAGCAAGTAGACAGAAAATCAGTAACGATAAAAAAAAACCTGAACAACACTATCAACTGACCTGACCTAAATAACATTTGTAGAGCACGCACAGTACAGCAGAATACACATTTTTTTCAAGTGCACATCAAATATTTACCAAAATAGAGCATACTCAGTGCCATAAAACAAGAATCAATATATTTTAAAAGATTCTATGGTGACTGACTACCATAAAATAAACTAGAAATAACAAAAGTTATATGAAAAATCTCCTAATATTTGAAAACTAAATAATATACTTATAAACAACTCATCAAAGAAATCAAAAGGAAAATAAGAAAGTAGTTTAAACTGAATGAAAATAAAAACACACATGTCAAAACGTGTAGAAAGTAACTAAGTAGCACATACAGAGATATGTTTAACACTAGTTGCCTGTTTTAGAAAAAAGGACTCAATTCAGTGACTTCAGCTTCCACCTTAAGAAACTAGAAAGAGTAAATAAAATGCAGTTTAAGCGGAGAAAAAGAATTAGTAAAGATGAGAGCAGAAATCAGTGAAATATAAAACACACATATAGACATACAAACATAATAAACGAAATAAGAGAAATCAAACCAGAAGCTAGATCTTGAGAAAATTGATAAACTACTGTTCAGACTGATTAGGGGAAAAAAAGAATAAAAAATTACCAAGATCAGGATGAACAATTCTATGCCAAGAAGTTCCATAATTTATATAAAATAGATAAATTCCTTGAAAGGCATAACCTACCAAAAATTCCTCAAGAAACATAGAAAGTCAAAATATCCATATATGTCTTAGATTGAATTTGTAGTTTGAAAACTTTCCTACAAATAAAACTACAGGGTCACCAATAAATTCTACCAAGCAAGTCAACTCCAATAATATATTAAAAAGATAATACAGTATGACCATGTGGGGTTTATGCCAGGTATGCAAAGTTGGCTTAACATTTAAAAATTAACCAATGAAAAAAATCAATACAATTTGCCATGTGGCAGGCTGACTCTGCCTGCCCATTTCCTGCTCAAACAAGTTCATTCCTGACTGTCCCCCTGCCCCCCTTCCAAGGACTCTCCGGCTGACATCAGTTTCCTCATAGCTTGCCAACCAATCAATGTTCTTTCTTATATCTGTAGCTATGTAGAAATGACAAGACTTTATAAAACTGCCCATTATGTTACAATTGGGGCTCAACCTCTGGATAAGAATCCGCTGAGCCGGTGCTGGCATCAATAAACATTGCTTCCCGCTTATAGCCTCAGTGTCCTGTCTTTCTGTTCGAGAATCCTGCAACAGCTATATTATCAGACTAAAAAAAAGAAAAACTTTTAATATCTCAATACATGCATTAAAAGCATTTGACAAAATATATTATCCATTCCTGTTAAAACTCTCAGTATACCAGGAAAAGAAGGAAACTTCTTCAACTTGATAAAGGGTGTCTACAACAATTCTAGAGTTCACATCACACTTAACTATGAAAGATTGAATGCTTTCCCCCTACGATAAGGAACTAAGCAAGAATGCCTGTTCTCATCATTTCTGTTCAGAACTGCACTGGTGCTTCTAGCCATTGCAATAAAGCAAAGCAAAGAATGAATAAACAGCATTTGTATCTAAAGGACGCAATGGAAAGGAAAAAATATATATCATAGAACCTACCTCACAGGACTAATGTGAGGAATAAATTAAATAATAATTAGGAAGCATTTAACATATCAAAAAAAAGGAAAAAATACAACTGTCTTTATTCACAGATGACGTGATGATTTACATAAAAGAATCTAATATAATCAAATAAGTTATTAGAACAAGTAAGTTTAGCAAGGTTGCAGGATACATGATAAACATTGAGAAATCAGTTGTACTTCTTATACACTAGCAACAAGCAATCAGAAATTGAAAATTGTAAATTACCTTCAAACATTATTTAATCTAATAAGTATTATGTGAGCAATCAAAACAGTTCAAATAGCTATATTGCTGGATAAAATTTTAATTAAGTTAATTAATTAAACTACCTATTAAAATAGTCATCTTACAAAATGGTTCTAGGTCTTTACAATCTCAAGCTTAACTAAAAGAAATGTCACAGTTAATGTGACAAAATAGTTATAATAAGGAAGATTCAGAGATAGTTTATAGTAGACATTACAAAGAACAAAGTCTCCCATTGCTTCTGATCTGTTCCTCCACCAAGCAAGCAGTCAGGATATTTTTTTCCCCCTCTTTAATTCCCGCCCCACCTTCTACCCCTGACCTACGGATGTCCTTCCCTTTTAAGAACTGGATCTCTGAAGGCGGGGCGTCTCCTCCCACATGCTCGCGGCACGCACCGGGGGCCTGGCACCTCCGGGGGGCCTGGCACCTCCAGCGCACTCGGAGGCCCCAGGTATGGTTCGTGGCTCCACCTGGGGCGCAAACTCTGTGTATAAAGCAGACGTGCTAACCACTACACTATGGAGCCACCCCCCACCCCCCAAGCAGTCAGGATATTAGTGAACTAGGCAAAAAACAGAAATCCTCAAGAATGCCATGAGAATTGTGATAGAATATTTTAATAAAATATTTTTAATACATAAAATCCAAAATTTCAAAATTTCCCCCAGTTCAGAGCTATACCCTATACTAGTTGCCAAGTGTAAAGATGCAAACAAGACAAATGAGTTTTATTTTCAAATACAAACAGGTAAATAAATAAAAGTATAATTAGAAATATTGTTAAGTGCTATGAAGAAAACAGAATACGTGATGGGAGAGAAATAATGATGTCTGAGATAAAATCTGAAAGTTAGTCATGAAAAGATAGGCAAAAAACATATCAGATGTAGGGAAAATAAACTGCAAAGGCTTTGTAGTGGCAACAAGCTTTCAACGTTCTCAACAGAAAGAAGACCAAGACTGATTGAATACGGTAAAAGGGGGCTTGTTGTATGAGATGAGTTCAGAGAAGCAGGCAAAGACCAGATCATTATAGTACTTGGTAGGCTGCAATAAGGAGTTTAGAGTTTGTGTAGTGAGAAGCCACTGGGTAATTTTAAGCAAGAGAATGACATGGCCTAATATATTATTTTAATGTATTACTTTCTAAAAAATTTTTTTTTAATATTTTAATGTATTGACTACTTTGTGGGGAATGATTTTAAACAGGTCAACAGAATGTGGAGAAATCAAATAAGAAGCCACTGGAACTGTTCAGACTAGAGAAATAGGGGCTTGAACTAGGGTTCTAGCAGTAAAGCTTGGTGGGGGGAAAGTATATAGATTCAGAGTATATTCTATACAGGCCAACTAGACTAGCTCTTGGACTGAATATGAGGTGAAAAACAAAAGAATCAGGGATAGCATCTTTTACCAAGATTGTGGCTCCATTTACAAGATGAAGAATACTAGGGAAGAAATGTCTATCATTTTAGACATGTTAAGATTCTATTCTCTTAACTAATTTGCTTCTAAAGAGTTAAAAACAGTTTCTTTATTCCATACTCACTAGTAGCAACCTTCAAATGGTAGACCTCAAATACCTTTTCTTCTTCAGAAGAGTACTACTTTCTACTCTTCCATATGTAAAACCACAGTCTAGAGAGCTGACTGAACAAAGTCAGTGTTAGATGCATCTGACTGAGGAAGGGTGATCCTCCCTCAAGCTTTGTGTGCCTCACAAGCATCATAGTGAAAACATGAAGAAACTCTCTAGCAGCATAGCTCTTATGATATAAACTGTATAGTCTTTTCTATTAAAGTGAAATCATCTTCTTCTCTGCTTTCAATGGTTCAAGCCCACTAAAGAGCATGCATAACTATAATTTTACACAACATTTAGAACCCATTTGTACTTACTCTATCATTTTAATTTTTTATCCAGTAAAATGTGGTTTTGTTGGGGGAAGGGGTACGAATACCTACCTATTTACTCTTTTTCATGATGTCCTGACAATACATTCATTTGGTAACTTCTGAATGCTGCCTCTAAAGGCTGAAAATGTCTTCATTAAGAGAGAAGGAGGCTGCCTATACAGAGGTAAGCCAATTAGAAAATTCCAATAAATAGCAAAGCCCATATTACCACAATCACAGAGCCCTGCCCAGCTGATGCCAAGGAATGTTCTGAAAATCTATTGAAATAACAGAAGAGGGAAAAAGTATACTTTATATAGGCACGTGTGATGGAACAGAGAAAACACTGGAATCAGAAACAAAAGAATCCCAGTCTATTACTTGTTAGCAGTACCATCTGGAGCAAAATTCATACTGTCATTGAGTAAAAGCTCAAACTGCTCGCCACACAACAGCCAATAAGTCAAGTAACAAGGAGTTGGGACAAGGAAAGCGACTTTATTTGGAAAGCCAGCAAGCTGAGAAGATGGAAGCCTAGTGTCCTAGAGAACTAACCTGAAAAAGTACAGAATTCAGTCTTCTTTTATGGCAGAGGAAGGGGGAAACAGGAGAGATTTGAGTTCAGGAGGTGATTGATGACCGCAGACATCTGGACATCAGCAAGGGTCCAAAGGGGATGGTGAAACTTCTTTGCTTTTGGTCAACAACTCCAGTTGCAGTGATCTCAGTTATGAAGTTCCTATAAATCTTTTGATAAACACTCATTATTTTTGTACATAATTTCCTTATCTCTGGGAGGTAGTTTCAAGAAGGGAGGTTGTTTCAGTAATTCCTAGGATACAGGTTAGAGTCCCTTAATGATTAGCGTATCTATGTGCAAGACTAAGCAAAAGTTGCTGATCGACATGTTATGGTAACTGGGTAGGCTCGAACAAAATAGAGTCAGAAAGACTATTATTTTATTCTATTACAATCACACAAAATAAGACAACAGACAAATATCCAAATATATCAGTAATTACAATAAAAGTAAACAGACTAAGTACTTTAGTTAAGACAAAGATTGTTAAGCTGTATGACAGGATAGATAAATGAATGGTCTGGGAAATAAAGATTTTTTAAAATAATACAGTGTAGCAAAAATTATAAGAGTTTTACTTTCTAATAATGTAGAAAAACTGCTTGAAAACAGACATATTCAGATATGGCTGATGGAAGGTAAACTTAAAAATAATAATACTTATTAAAATAAAATATGCATATAACCTTTGGTTCAGGAATCTCATTTTAGAGTATATCTTAGAGAGAGAGGAAAAATCAATATGTATGGATATGTGAATATAGATATCTATTGTAGTATGTTTGTATACCCACTGAGAGAGGAAAAGGTGAAACCTTTTGGTATAGTAACTTTTAGAATCCCTTAAAGCTTTGAGTTTCACATATCTCAGTGATTCCCAAACTTTGCTGCATATTAGAATTGACCTAGGGAGTTTTTAAAAATCCTGATCGCCAGGTCATACCCTATACCAATTAAATTTGAATGTCTGGGACTGGGAGCCAGACATCAGTGTTTTTAAAGATTCTCAGATGATTTCAATGTACAGCAAAGCCTGGGAAACAATACTACACTTGTTAAAAAAAAAAAGAGTCTATTACCCTGTTTACAGTTGCTAGGTTTAGCAAATAAAAATGCAGGATGCCCCCTGCTCTAACATTCCATTTTCTTATTTGGTTTTATACTAAAACAGTTATTCAGAAAATTAGAGATTAAATGTTAAAGGAATAAGGATATCAGACACTCAAAAACAATTCATTTTGCAAATGTTTACAGAGAAACCACTACATGCCACACACTGTACTATGCTCTAAAATCCAAGTGTAAAGAGAAACAAGCACTCAAAGACTAGAAGATAAGAAAAGAATGTACACAATAATATCATCACCTACTAGAGTTTACTATGTACTGAGCACTGTTCTAAAAACTTTACATATACAAATCCATTTGATAATTAAAAGAAAAACAGAGTAACTACTTTAGATATTTTTATTCCCATTTGACAAAGAAGGAAAAGAGTTACAGAGTTAAGTAATCTGCCCAAGGTAATGCACAGTGGCAACTGGTTTAAGCACTCTTAATCTTTATTCATATTCTTGGAGTCTACCACCTATATGTAATAATAATTTTTTTCTACCACCTAAATATAGTAATACTAATGGTATACCACCTATATATAGTAATAACTGTGGTACAAATAAGGTTAAGCAACTGTTCAGATGGAGGAGTCACAGAATTCTTCACAACAGAAGGAATCATTGAGCTGGATCTTAAAAGGCACACAGAAGTTGACCAGGACAATCTAAGCAAAAGGAAAAATACATGTGATTCCATATAAGACTCTAAGAAAGTCACATCAAACACTTTGATTTCCCACTTGAAAACAATTTATTAAATGAAGGTTAAAGAACAACTGCTATTTGCTACTTATTTTTCAAAAGAACTCTAACTTACATTTTACATACGCAAATTTAAAATTAAGGTATAATAAATGCTATAGTTACATGTATTTTAATGAGTCAGAGAACTGTGAAATAACAGAATTTTTGAACTATAAGAGATGGTTTCCAGGAAAATCTCAAAAGTAGGTTTATTTAAAAAATTATTAATGCTTTGATCAAAACTGTAATATGATTCAACATAAAGCAATTCATAGTCAAAATTATGTATAAATAAGCTCAACGATCATCCTCCGTACCCTAAACTGCAGGATCATTATGAACTATGTCAACAGGCTCCCTTGTCCTCTTTTGTCCAGATGAGTTCAGCCTATAGGTAGTATTAGCAGGAGGTCAGAGAAAGAAAAGAGGGTAAGGGTGAGAATGGGGGCAACTTATTCTCCTGCGTTGCTCCATGCAGGGTTATGTTAGCCTGGCTGCATCCCACTACCATACATCATGCCAATTGTCAGGTTGCCTTCTACGCACGGCCCCCACTGTCTCTCAAGTTCCAAGCATCACATCCTCCCCTCACTCCTCAACCCTAGGTAACGGCACCAGGTAACTTACTAAGCATAAGGTAATATGTGTATGTTGACATTTTTCTATACTCTGCCCATATTCCTTTATTATAATCTCCTAATTTGTTGTTTCCTGCCAGGACCCTGACTAATATGTGGAATAAATGTATTTTCGTCTTTATTTGCCTACTCGAAAGAAGAGAATTTCCTTTCAACTCACAGAGAAATTGTGATGTAATCAAAACAAAGTAAAACTCTCTCAATATGTAATCCTGATCAATAAATCCAGCCAGAAGATGCAACTGAAATAATCCAACCTGCCAGACTTTTCTCTCCACTTACTTACAAGTCTTGAAAAAGACTTCAGAGTCAGATTTGCCTGGTTTTTAATTCCTGCTCTAACATTCACTTACTGTCCTACAGCAAAGTATTTAACTTGGTTTTGTTCGCTCTTGTATTCCAGGCACCTAATACAGTGGTGATACATAGTAGGTGCTTCATAAATATTTATGGGATAATAGACAAATGAACAAATTTCTGCAGGGCTGACTTTCCTCACCTGTAAAATAGGATAATTATATCTACCTCACAAAACTCTAAAACAAAATCCAGTGAATATTAATTCTCTAACTCAACTCAAATATCTAATAGTCCTATTATTTATAAGAATATACCAATATCATACTTTTAATATCTCCTCAACACTGTCATGTATGCATAGCAATACATGACATTAATGGCCCAATTAAAAGACTTTCTATACAAGATTTAAAACAGGGAACAGAACAAAACCTGTAGTTATAATTGTTAACTGGTGATTTAATACCATTTTGCATATGTAAAACTTTATATAAAACTTGCATAAGCATTCTATCATGTATCCTAAGCTTCAATAAATTCAACATGGTATCTTTCAAGAGTGGCAATCAGTTGACCAATTTATCTTAAAACTTTTAATTTTAAATGCCTTTTTAAAATATGAAAGCCACCTTTTCTAAGGTTGTACACCTTAAATTCTTTAAAACGTTTAACAATCCAAGATAAAATTCAGCTCCAAATTTGTTCAGGCAAAACAGTCTGTTCTTTTGCTTCTCTATTAAGGATGCTCTTGAGAAGAAGAAACTAGGCTGCTAACATTCTATTCAATCTCACAAAATTCTCTCAACTTTTATTTTTAAATCTCTTACAAAACAATACTCTCAAACATTTGAAAAGACACTAGGTGGCATTAGAAACATGTTCCTCTTATGAAAACTATACAGTGAAAAGGACAGCAATTCTCAAGTTAATAAGCAGAGAATGCATTTAATCTAAACTCCTAAAACCTTACTGAGTTGAATACTTAACTATCTTATACTTTTTGCCCTTTCAAAAAGGGCAAAAAGTATAAGATAGTTAAGTATTCAACTCAGTAAGATTTTCATGCTTCCCTACGTTCCTTTTTGTTCTCTGTACTTTCATGCATGATTTAATCCACAGCTTCCAAATCCCTGTCTAAAGCTCTAAAACTGATCTCCTTTACTCTAGATGTCTATCTCAAACTCTTAAAAGGATATCTAACAAATGGACAGCCACATGCAAAAGAATGAAGTTCGACCTCTCCCCTCTATTTGACACCATACACAAAATTAACTCAAAATGGATCCGTGAAGGAAATATAGAAGCTAAAACAATGAAACTCATAGTAGAAGGCATAGGTGTAAATTTTCATGACGTAAGATCTAGCAAAGGATTCTTAGATATGAGACCAAAAGCAAAAGCAACAAAAGTAAGAAATAGATAAATTTGACTTAATCAAAAATTGTATGCATCACATAAAAAAAATACTTAGGAATAATTTTAACCAAGGAAGTAAAAAACCTATACTAGAAAAATTATGACACTGAAGAAAGAAACTAAAGATGATACAAATAAATGGAAGCATATACTGTGCTCCTGGATAGGAAGAATTAACATTGTTAAAATATCCAAACTATGCAAAGCAATCTATAGATTCAATGCAATCCCTATCAAAATATCAATGGAATTTTTCAGAGAACTAGAACAAATAATTCTAAAGTTTATATGGAACCAAAAAGATCCCAAATAACCAAAGCAATCTTGAAAAAGAACAAAGTTGGAGGTATGACACTACTCGAAATCAAACTATACTGCAAGGCTACAGTAATCAAAACAGCATAGTACCGGCATAAAAACAGACACATAGGTCAATGGAACAGAACGCAGAAATAAACTCATGTCTACGTAATCAATTAATCTATGACAATGGAGGCAAGAATAAACAATAGGATAAAAACAGTCTATTTAATAAATGGTGGTAAGAAAACTTTTTGAAGAAATACATGCAAAAAAAATGAAATTAGACCACCTTCTTATACCTTATACAAGAATAAATTCAAAGTGCATTAAAGACTCAAATTAAAGACTCAATACCACAAGTCTCCGAAAAGAAAACAGGCAGTAAACTCTTTGACACTGCTCTTAGCTATACTTTTTCTGTTATATATCCTTGAACAAGGGAAACAAAAGAAAAAATAAACAAATGGAACTACATCAAACTAAAAAGGTTTCGCACAGCAAAGGAAACCATCAATACAAAACAACAAGACAACCTACCAATTGGGAGAAGATAGTCTCCAATGATACATCAATAAGGGGTTAATATCCAGATTTAAAAAGAACTCATAGAACGAACACGCACACACACACACACACACACACAAAACCAATCCAATTAAAAGATTGGCAGAGGGCCTGAATAGACATTTTTCCAAAGAGGACATACAGATGGCCAACAGACATGTGAACAGATGCTCAACATCACTAACCATCAGAGAAATATAATTAAAACTACAGTGACACATCACCTCACACCTGTCGAAATAGCTATCACCAATAAATTAACAAGCAACAAGTGCTGACGAGGACATGGAGAAAAGAGAATACTTGTGCATTGTTGTGGGACTACAGACTGGTGTAGCCACTATGAAATACAGTATAGAGGTTCCTCAAAAAATTAAAAATAGAACTACCTTATGACCCAGCAATTCCACTTCTGAGTATTTATCTGAAGAAATCCAAAACACTAATTCGAAAAGATATATGCACTCCGATGTTCACTGCAGTACAACTTACAATAGCCAAGATATGGAAGCAGCCTAAGTGCCCATCAATAGACGACTGGATAAAGAAGTAGTACATATATACAATGGAATATTACTCAGCCATAAAAAAAAAAAAGAAAGAAATTTTGTCATTCGTGACAACACAGACCTAGAGGGTATTATACTAAGTGAAATAAGTTGCAGAAAAAGACAAATACCATATGAGCTCACAGGTAGAATCTAAAGAACAAAAAATAAACAAACAAATGGAAACAGACTTATAAATACAAAGAACAAACTGATGGTTGCCAGATGAGATTGGGGTTACAAGGCTGGGTGAAAAGGTGAAGGGATTAAGAAGTACAAATTGGTAGTTACAAAATAGTTACAGCATAGAGAATATAGTCAATAAAAATTATAATAATTATGTATAATGCCAGGTGAGTACTATACCTATTGGAGGGATCACTTTGTAAATTACATAAATGTCTAACCACTATGCTATACACCTGAAACTAATATAAAGTACTTAAATAGACATAGACATTTCTCTAAAGATACATAAATGGCCAAAAAAAAGCACACGAAAAGATGCTGAATATCGTTAGTCATTAGGAAAATGCAAATCAAAACCATGAGATACTACTTCACATTTACCAGGACAGTATGATTTTAAAAACAACATTTTTTTAAAAATAGAAAATATAAAGTGTTGGCGAGTATGCAGAGAAATTTAGAACATTCATACATTGCTAGTGAAAAACAGTTTGCAATTCCTTAAAAAGTTAAAGACAGAATTATCATATGACCCCTCAATGCCATCCCTAGGTATATATCCAAAAGAACTGAAACAGGTACTCAAACGTGAACATGTACACACACGTTCACAGGAGCACTATTCATGGCAGCCAAAAGGTGTAAACAACCCAAATGCTATCAAAAAATGAATAGATAAACAAATTATGTTATATACATACGATGATATATTATTCAGTCACAAAAAATAATGAAGTATACTGATACATGCTAGAATGTGGTGACCAACCAAACATCATGCTAAGTGAAAGAAGTCAGACACAAAAGGTCACATGTTATATGATTCCATTTATATGAACTATCTAGAATAAATCCATAGATACAGAATGCATAATATTATTGGTCTCCAGAGGCTCAGTGGAAGGGGGAAGGGGAAGAAGGACTAAATGGGTTTATTTTGAAAAGATGGAAATATTTTACAACTGATTAGAGGTGGTATTTGCACAATATTGTGAATGTACTAAAAACTACTGAATTGTTCACTTTAAAAGTTAATTTTACATTATGTGAATTTCATCTCATAAATTATTTTTCAAAGGGTATCTATACCAAATAAATGATCTGTCATCAATATGCTAAAAATCATACCCATTAATTTGCTCTCCCAAACCTGTTCTTTTCCCTGTACACCCAATTACAATTAAAGGTACCATAACCTATCCCAAAGTGAAAAACTGGAACCCATTCTTATTTCTTAATTCTCTTTTACCTAATCCAGCAGTTTTCCATGAGTGTAAACTATGTCATAAGTAATTGCTACTATTACTAGTTAAAGTACCTAAAGGCATGAAGAAAAAGATTAACATTTAGTTCATATTTAAAACAAATTTTGGCACTATGTTACTTTACATGGATTGTTTCATTTTGTCCTAATAACTCTATGAGGAAAGTCCTATAATTATCTTGATTATAAAGATGAGAAAACAGATGATTAAAGAGGTTCAGTGACTTCCCTAGGATAATATGATTACTAAGTGGCAGAATGAGGACATCGAACACAGGTCTACAGCCTGAGCTAGTATTTATTTCTTTTATAAAGTAGAAGGCATTCACAACCATTTCATTTGCATATATTTTCTTGAGTAGGAATGAAAAAGTAGAAATGGATAAGCCCATAGGAGTTGACTACAAATATCACTTATCATGATTTCTAAATTTCTATCTCCAAAGAGGTAGTGATATTCTTTAAAATCCCAAAACAACAAACCTGTTAATATCTCTTTAATAGTTTAGCGCTGCTGTTTGACAACTCACCATTCCACCCCCTTGTACACACACTTCAATTTGTCCTGATCCTCCAAATTTTTCTTTTTGATAAATCAAACTTTTTCTTCTTATGGCTTGTACTTTTTGTGTTCTATGAAACCTTTGCCTCACCCAAAATCACAAACATTTTCTCCTATGTTTTCCTCTACATGTTTTATGATTTTAGCTCTTATATTTGGTCAATTATCCATTTCAAGTTAATTTACTCCTTGACCAGCACGGAGTAAAGGTCAAGGTTCATTTTTTCCTCATGTGAATTATTTGTTGGAAAGATTATCTTTTCCCCATTAAATTATCTTGACAGATTTGTCTATTTCTGGTCTTTCTATTCTGTTCGAATGATCCAAGAGTCTATCCTTACACCAATGTCACACCACACACTGTCTTGATTACTGTACCCTTTATAGAAAGTCATAAAATCAGGTGGGGTGATTTCAACTTTTATATTGTTTTTCAATATTGTTTTGGTTATTCTAGGCCCTCTGCACTTCAATATAAATCTGAAATAATAATCTTGTCACTTTCTGAAAAAGACTGCTTGATTTTGATTGGGACTGCGTCAAATCTATAGCTCAACAAAAAGAATTTACATCTCAATATACTGAGTCTTCAAATCCATGAACATATTATATCTCTCCATTCATTTAGGTCTTCTTTAATTTCTCTGAGTAATGTTAGTAGTTTAAAATGTACTAGTTTTACATATGATTTCTTAAATTTATCTTTAATTATTTCATATTTTAAGCTATTGTAAATAGTAATAATTTTTAAACTTCTATTTCTAATTGTTCATTGTATAGAGAAATACAATTGATTTTTACTTATTTTTTCATATATTGATTTTTGTAGAAAACATACGAAAATGAAAATAAGAACCACAGAAACGGAGAAAATATTTAGAAAGCACATATCTGATACAAAACTTCTATCTAGAATATACAAAGAACACTTAAGACTCAATAACGAGAAAAACAACCAAAAATTTTTTAACAGACAAAAGATTTGAACAGACACTTCATTATAGAATATATATGAAATGGTAAATAAGCACACAAAAAGTAATTAAACCTCATCAGTCATCAGAGATATGCAAATTAAAACCACAATGAGATACCCCTACACATCTACTAGGATGGTTAAAATTAAAATGATAAGATCTAGTTCTGACAAGGACGTGGAGCAACTGGTGGTAGATATGCCAAGAATGCCACTTTAGAAAACAGTTTAGCAGTTTCTCATAAAGATAAACACACACTTAACATACATCCCAATAATCTCATTCCTAGGTGTTTACCTAGTAGAAATGAAAGCATAAATCCAAACAAATACTTGAACACGCACTTTCATAGCAGCTTCATCCATAACAGGTAAACACTAGAAACAATCCAAATGATCGTCAACTGAATGGATAAACAAAGTTTGATATACCCAGGCCAGTGATTGACAAGGGCTGAGGCTGAGTGGGGAGAACAAACTGCAAAGCAATAATAGAGAACATTTTGGGATAACAGAAATTTCTATACCATGATTTTCTATATCTATACCATGATTGTGGTAGTCGTAACATAACTTTATACATCTGTGAAAATTCATCGACTTGTATGAGTAAACTTTATTCTATGTAAATTATACTTCAATAAAAGTTATTAAAATATATAGATATTTCCAACTCACAGAAAATGCAAAGCTACAGCTGCAGAAAGGTAAGAACGAAAGACGAAAGGGGAAGTTGCTGAATTTGGAATCTCTTTACAACACAGAAATAGGCAAAACAAATATCTCCTTGAAGCCATATGTAAAAATTAAAAAATAATCACAACAGTTAAGAATGATGAATCCAGCATCCATTTATGATAGAAATCCTCAGCAAAGTGGGAATAGAGGGAACATAATAAAAGCCATATATGACACATCTACAGCTAACATCATACTCAGTGGGGAAAGGCTAAAAGCATTTTCCTTAAGATCAAGAACAATACAAAGATGCCCACTTTCACCACTTCTGTTAAAACTGTAATGGAAGTCCTAGCCACAGCAATCAGACAAGAAAGAGAAATAAAAGGTATCTGACTTGGAAAGGAAGAAGTCAAATTCCTGTTATTTGCAGATGACATGATACTACATATAGAGAATCCTAAAGATTTCACCAGAAAACTGTTAAAACTGATCAATGAATTCAGTAAAGTAGCAGGATACAAAGTTAATATTCAGAAGTCAGTTGCATTTTTATACACCAATGATGTGTTGTAGGTTACGGTCACCTTTCAGTAATTAGCAAAAGGGAGAATTTGTGACTTGGGACCAGGTTGTGCTGAATGCACTGTTAGGATGATACAAGGTTGGTGCCATTGACCCAAATTTCTATCGTAAATGCTTTAAAGGGATGACAGTCTTGGTGCCGTGAATCGAGTCTTCCATTCTTCCTCCTCCTAGGAGATAACAGCTTGGTTCTGTGGGCCAAAGTCTTAATTTTTCTTTCTAAAAGTAATTGAATTCAAGTCAAAAAAAGTAATTCTTTTACAAATCCACAAGTATAAAAGATAAATAAGCCAATTTTTTAAGTAGGCAAAGAATCTGAATAGACATTTCTTCAAAAAAGATATAGAAATGGCCAATAATCACATGAAAAGATGCTCAGTGTCATTAGTCATTAGGAAAACGCAAATCAAAACCACAAGATACCACTTCAGACTCAGCAGAATGGCTAAAATCAAAGACAGACAACAGCAAATATTGGTGAGGATGTAAAGAAATCAAAACCTTTGGATACTGCTAATGGGAATGTAGATGGTACAGCAGCTTTGGAAAACAGCCTGGCAATTCTTCAAATGATTAAACATAGCATTTCCACACGACTCAGCAATTCTACTCCTAGGTATACACACAAGAAAAATTAAAACATGCCCACATGAAAATTTATAAACAAATGTTCATAGTAGCATTATTCATAATAGTCAGAAAACAGAAACAACCCAAATGTGCATCAAACTGAGAAACAGAAAAAATGTAGTCTATCCATACAATAGAATACTATTCGGCAATAAAAAGGAATGAAGTACTGATACAGGCTACAACATGAATGGACCTTGAAAACATCCTGCTAAGTGAAAGAAGACAGACATAATAAGCCACATATTATATGATTCAATTTATATGAAATGTACAGAATAGGCAAATCTATCTTAGCAGAAAGTAGATGAGTGGTTACATAGGGCAGGGTAGGAGGGAATGGGGTGGAAGGATAAGAAGGCAACAGATAAAGGGTACAGGGATTCTTTCGAAGTGATAAAAATGTTCTAAAATTGACTACCAGGATGGCTGCAGGTATCTGTGAATGTTCCAAAAGTCACTGAATCATACAGTTTAAGTGGGTGAATTGTATGCATCATGTGTGAATTATATCTCAATCAGTTTCTTTTTAAAAAATAATTTAGGAATACTCTACTTCAGTTTGTATAGGCTAGGACTCCAGCAACCTCAATTCAGGTGTTCCCTTTGCAACTTTAAAATGAAATATTCAGCTTTACCTTACTGGAAGTAGTTCTAAAAAGTGTGCATGTTAGAATCCCATATAATGCCTTAAAAACATAGAAATGCCTGAGATCACTCACCCTAGACCCACTACATCAAAATCTCTATGATAGTACATGGAAGCTATGAATGTGTGTGTGTGTGTGTGTGTGTGTGTGTGTGTATGTATATACATACATACATACATACATATATATATGTATACACACACACACACACACATACACATACATATATATTTTTTTAAGTTCTAGAGGTTAAAGGAAGGAGAGATGGAACCTTAACAGACATGTTGAGAACAAGTGGAAAAATTTGAATACTGTCCCTATGTTAAATGCTATTATTAAACTGAAATTAAACTTTTGGATCTGATCACATATTGTGGTTATTTAGGAGACTGCCCTTGATCTTAGGAGAAATACTTAAGGGTGAGGCATTGCAATGTCTGTAACTTGCTTTTAAATGTTTTAGGAAAAAAAAATATTTATATATACACAGATAAAACAAATGTGGAAAAGATAAAGTTACAACCAAATTGGTCAATCTAAGTAAGCTTATATGGGTATTCATTGTACCATTCTTTCCACTTTCCTGGAGGTTTAAAATTTTCAAAATAAAAAGATGGGGAAGGGGAAAATTTCACAAATGATCCTGAGTCACAAACTTCAGGTCTTATGAGAAAATGTTTTGGTCCAAAAGTTAACTTCCCATCTGTTGTAAGAAGACTTTTTCCCCTAACCCCACTTTCCAGAATAGACAAAACTTTAAACAAGACTTTCTATTCTCTATGTGCCAACTCAAAAGATTTATAATCCCAAAAAGTAGATGAGATAATATTTTTATAGAAACAAGTTTCTGTTATTGTATCCTGAAAATTACTAGTGTGCCTTGCTCTATGGATAGAAAGAAGAGTGTTAGATTAGCAGAAAGTCAATGGGTACCTTAAGTGAAGAGACAGAGCTACTGAGGGTAAAAGGATACAAGATGCAGTCAAAGGCAGAAAACAATCTGCCCAGACTACACAGCTTGACCTTTGTTAGGACCTATCACACGAAGCCTAGATAATGAAAATGTTCATTTTTTTATCTAACACATAGTGAAGTGCCCACTATGTACAAAACAGGTTCTCTATCCTCATGTACTAAATATGTATACCACAGAGCTGTACACAGAAGCAACGTGACTTCACAAGATTCTATAAGAAAGCTCTTCTCAAGAAATTTATTCATTAAAATAACTGAATCTTTTTCATAACTCTCAGCACCAGTAACAGCATAAGCAAACAATCAGAATATATTCAATTAAACTCCTCCATTCTTTTTCTATACTTCACTTTGAGAAATAAAACTATCCAAATCTTAAAAAGGAAAACAATAGATGTAACAATGGCAAATGACAATCAAGGATTTGTTCATAAAGCAAGAGACCATCTTTACTAATACTTACCAAGCCAGCAGTAAGAGAAGGCGCAGACTGTCCAAGGGACTGGTTCCTCATTCGAACCAGGTTTGATGCTTCTCCTGAAGACTGCCAAGTTACCTGTCCCACACTGCTATGTACACTGCTGGACAAGGGGAGCAGCTGCTTACCTTCAAACACAAAGTTTGAAAATATTTGTAATTATTTATTAATTAACAAATTAAAAAAATACAATATCAAGTGGATAAAAGTATATTGATTCAAAACAAATTGAAGTTCTTCCACATCCATTTTAGAATCTGTAGCCCTTTAAAAATTCCAACCTGATACTCAATCTAGCATCTAGGAGTTTTCTAGTCTCTTTCATCCTACTAGTTTCTCACCAACTCAATGCAACATGAGTGGAGCTAACAGACCCTCTTAGACAAATTTGGCCCTTAGGTTTTCAGAAGACAAACACTGTCTAAATCACTACTGCTCCCACAAGACTTCATGTGTTCAAGCCAGGACTGACTGCCTTAATCCCATTGAAAGACTACAAGAAAGTCACTTGTAAAGACTGAGTATCTAGAATTGCAATGGCTTTCAAACTGAAGTGCAATTCTTATTTCAACCACTTCCCTCACACCATTCTTCACACTGCTGCTAGTGATCTAACCAAAACAAATGTGGTAATGTTACTCCCTTCCTCAAAAACTTCTGATGAGTCCCTATTGTTTAAAGAATTAAACCAAACTTCTAAAATACTAAAAGGATTCTCCATAAATCCAGATTATCTTCCTAGCCTCATCACCTTCTACTCTTGCATACCCATTCACTCACTGAACTTCAATATCATGCCCTACACTTTCACCTGGCTTTATCTTAATCATCCAATTCACTTGAAAAACTGCCCTCTTCCTAGCAAAAGCCTATTTGTCATGGAAATACACACATAAAAAAGGTATGAGCAAAATGATGTTTTGGTTTTGGTTCTGCTACTACATACACACCCTTTTATTGTAAACAAAATGTGATGAAACTTATTTGGAGGGTATTTTAACTTTAATATGTTTAAAGTTAAAACATATTAACTTTAAACTTATTTGGAGGGTATTTTAACTTTAATATGTTTGGACTGAACATTCCACTTATAGAAATGCAGTATTAAAAAAAAAAAAGACCAGAATGTTTACCTTATCAACACTCACCATAATAAAACTAGAAATAAATGTTCACTACAAGTTAAAGAAATTATAATATCTTCACATAATGAAATACTGAACCCATCAAAAATATTGAAGCAGCTCAACATATAATCGAGAAAAATGTTCAACATTTCCTATTGAGCGAAAAAAGCAGAAAGGAAGTATGTACCATATAATTCTATTTTTTATTTTTAAAATAAAAAGTTTGTATATATTTATATAAATGTTTAATGTATATTTAAATATAGTATACATAAGTGATTTGGAAGGAGGGAAACAAGAAAGTAAAGATTGAGGACTTTTCACTTGCATAATGCATGTTTTTGAATTCAAATCTTTCTAACTAGCACATTTTACTTTTTTAATCAGAAATATACAATATTTTTTGAAAATCTAGTTATCTTTCATGTCTGCTCTCAAATGTATGCTTAATTGAGAAGTCTTTCCATACCCTCCACATGCACACGCACAAAATAATGGTGCTCTACTCAAAACTTTCACAAGCCCAGAGTAGAGCCCGCATGCTTTCTTCCCTTCCTTCTGCAAATGTTGCCAAATTCTCTAGTTGATCTGGCTTCTCCTTATCGATACATGCCAAAAGAAAGCTAGCTTGTTAACTTACCTATCCACATATATAAAGGCTAGTATCATATCTCTATCTTTCTTCAAAATAAGGGTCTGCCAGATGAAAAGGCTTACACAACTTCAGAAGACACCCATTTGAACATATACTAGTCAGGGCTTGCTTGAAGTGTACCAAGGACTGCCAAGAATTTGAGGAAAACAAACAACATAAAACAAAGAAAAATATGCACAAATGGAGCAACTAACCCTCTGGTAAACAAATAATTCAGAAAAAAAGAAAACTTTAAAATTCTAATTAATATTCTTACAATGATTCGAGAGCTACTGTATAAAATATTCCCAGTTAGAGATGGCTGACTGAGCATATACTTTTTATCTTTTGTCCCACAGGAAACTATTAAAATGATAATAAATAAGTAACAAATAAACAAACAAAGGCTATAATGAGAACAAGGGGATGCAAGAGCCAGTGAGGGGATGTGAGAGCCTATAAAGGGATGAACAAATTATTGCTGGGAAAATCTAAAGCAAACAGGTGAATCATAACCTGTGGAACTAGACAAAGAAAGACACAAGGTATCATAAGCATAGAAGAGGTTGCAGTTAAATGGGTTATCAGACTGCCCTGCAAAATCTCAGGTAAGTTCAGTACTCAGAAATGCAAAATACCTAAGAGAACTTAAAGTAAGACATAAGGCTGAAATCAGATTAACTGAAAAGCTAAAGTCAGAACAGCCAAACAATCATATTCACACACTGTACCACCCAGCAGCCAGGCCACTACTTCATAGGATAGAAGTGATATAGCATCTCAGAGCAAAGCAATGAATTCTCATTGTTAGGTGCGCAAAAGAAAAAAGAGTTGATTCAGAAACAAAAGAAAACTTAAAAAAAAAAAGTTTTTAATCCAAAAATCAAAACTCTATTTACTCACAGAGAATTAGAAGATAAACACATATTTAAAAGAAGAATCCCGCTGGCGACCAAATCAAAGTTATGACAGAAACAAGGAGCAGCAACAAGGAAAAATCACCTGGGATCTAGAGGAACAAGGCATACAACTAGGGAGAAGTCCAAGAAAACACCCTGCAATGGCAGAAGGTAAGATGGCGAGGACGCGGGGCTGCCTGGTCCTAGCAGCTGAGTGAGACAGAGGCTGCGGCAACGGCAGACTCCTCTTAAAGAGGCTGCATCCACGAGCAGATTGTCACAGTGATGGACCTCCTTGCTCTAAGTACCAGTGCCAATTTGGCTGCACACAGGGGCACCAGGGACTTACAGGGAGACATTGTCGAAGTGAGAGCCGAGGCAAGACTCATTGGGTACAGAAGTGCCGGCGATATCCTTTGTTTCCTGTTGAGCCCTCCTCCCTCCCAGTGTGCTGGACACAGAGCAGTCTTAACCCTGACGTTATCAAACTGGATAAAAGAGCTCGCTCCACCCAGAGGATTCCCTGAAACCCTGTCTCCCCCAGCTCGTGGCTCCAGCCTAGCCACATCCAGGTGTATCCTCAGCAAGTCAGGCGCTCCTTGCTGAGACTCACACTGGTGGAGGCAGCTGGCCTCGGTTTCTGGTGTGACCTTTTGAGGCAACTATAAGCACAGTATCTGTGGATTGCTTGCTGAGTCTTAACAGGTGGCCCCGGAGGGGCACAGGCTGGGGCTAAGTCTGACCTGCAGCTGCACCCCTCCTAGGACTGTGCCCCTGGACACCTACTTCACAAATCCACACTAGTAAGATCAGGAGACTTAGGAACTTTGCTTAATACATAGAAACAGACACAGAAAGATAGACAAAATGGGAAGACAAAGCAGCAGAAACCATGTAAGAGAACAGAACAAAGATCCAGATATAATGGAGTCAAGTAATCTAACAGATGCAGAGTTCAAGACACTGGTTATAAAGATGCTCAATGAACTCTTGGGAAGTATAGATAAATTCAGTGAGAACTTCAACAAAGAGATAAAAAACATAAAAATGGAAGTGGAAATTATAAAAGGGACCCAGTCTGAAACAAAGAACACATTATCTGAGATGAGAGGTATATTAAGTAGAATAAACAAAGGAATAAACAAAGTGAATAAAGAAGAGGATCAAATGCCTTATCTAGAAGACAGGAAAGCCAATCAGGATACTCAATCAGAATGGCAAGAAAAAAGATGCAAAGACTATAAAAATAATTTGAGGATATGGGACACTATTAAGGCTCCAAATATTCATCTGATCGGCATAACTGAAGAAAATCAAGATGTTGAATGGCTGTTTGAAGAAATAATGATGGAAAACTTCCCTAACCTGGTAAAGGAAATGGACATAAAACCCCAAGAAGCTCAGAGAATTCCAAAAATCGGGGATTCAGAGGCCTACACCCAGACACATCAGAATTAAAATTCCAAAGTTTAAATACAAAGAAAGAATATTAAAAGCAACAAGAGAAAAACAAATAATTACCTACAAGGGAACACCCATAATACTGGCAGCCGATTTCTCAAAAGAAACTATGCAAGACAGAAAGGCTTGGTAAAAAATATTTAAAGGATGAAGACCCAGGATATACAACCAAGAATAATTTATCCAGCAAAGCTATCATTTAGAGTTGAAGGACAGGTAAAGAGCTTCCCAAACAAAAATAAGCTAAAGGAATTTATCACCACCAAGCCAATATTACAAGAAATGTTGGAGGGACTTCTTTAAGAAGAAAACACATGTATCAAAAACAGGAATAAAGAATGGTAACAACTACATTCCTATCAATAAGTATCTCAAATGGAAAAGAATTAAGTGCTCCGACCAAAAGATAGAGTGGCTGAAAGGATAAGAAAATGAGACCCCTACATACGAAAAAGAAGGGGATGGAAAAAAATATTGCTTTGATAGACCTAGAAGGTGTTTAAGTCAGACAGAGAAAGATAAACACTAAATGATTTCACTTATATGCTGAATCTAAGGAATAAAAAAAACAAACTAATCAAAAACAGACTCACAAATATAGTGGACAATTTGGTGACGGACAGAGGGGAGGGGAGTTTGGGGGGCTGGGAGAATAAGGTGAAGAGTTAAAGAAGTACAAATTAGTAGCTCATGGATGGTCACAGGGATGGGGAGCACAGCATAGGGTATGCAGTTAGCATTAATACGTTGGCTAGGTGAAGGGTCGGGGGGGAGGGTGCAATGGAGGGGACGGTTTTATAAACTATATAGATGTCTAACCAATATACTGTATACTTGAAACTAAATTTAAAATTTTTTTTTTAAAAAAGAGCGAAATGCCTTGAAAAAAGATTTTTAAAAGAAATGGCTCTTTATGATTAAATATATTTCTCACAAAATAAAAATTTCCAAAAAATGAGAAGATAAAACCAAGGGAATAGCCCTGAAAAGGGACAAAAGTAAAACAAAAATGAAAATTGTTTACTATTAAGCAAAGGAGTATAGAAGGATCACATTTTCTTCTCTACTGATCTAATATGTTTAGCAGAGGTCAAATGGATTCTTTTTTCATACTCTATTGATTGCTTAAAATTACACCATATTTTAATTTCTTCTTATTTGGACCATGACTTCCTTGTGTAATTTTTCCCTCCGAATTTTTTTAGATTTTTCTTTGGAGGAGATAGGGAGATACTATAGGCACTGGAATGGATTTTTGAAATGGGAGAAGAAAAAAAAAAAAAAAAAAAACCAAAAGAAGCAAAGGATGTGAAGTCTACAGAAGTAAGCAGAAAGCAAAAGTCAGATTGAAAGGGAATAACCAGTGACAGTGATTGACCAAGAAATATTAGCTGATTCGGGAGGTTAGCATTGCCACAAAGAAGGAGTAAAGAGTGGAAGACAGCCTTAGCTCTAAGGGTTCTATACAAAACCACCACAAAGAAGCTGTCAAAATGCTTTTAAATATTGACAACACAGTCCCACATTTCTTAAAAAAACAAAATTAGATACTTACCTGACAAAGAACTAGCCAGGCTTCCTCTCCGTAACTTACAGTCATCCTGACTAAGTTGTCGTTGAAGTTTAGTTTTTCCAGTGGATGAAAATATGTCAGGATTACTGAGCTTCCTGAATAGCAGGGGACTAAGTCCACTTATCGCATCCTTTAAAGAGAAAATAATAAAAGTCTTTAACGTCTTTTCTGAAAGTGTATAAGAATTTTATACTAAATATCTCTACAACATTCATTACAGTTAAAAAGTGGCAACATTTTATATTTCCTACTCAATAGCCAGAAACGTATTTCTTAGTAGAAGCTGTTTGGGTATGCTATGAAAGATGAGGGACATTGATTATAAAATGCCAAAGGAAAAACAGGGAAGGAGGCTCACAAGATGACACAATAAGACATTTTGATAAAATGTATTCATAATGAGTACACATGTAGTTATGTTTATTTACTTTTCTCCTTTTATTCACACTCTTCCTATATCCAGTAAAGAAAAACATATTTTAAAATTTAAATAATTTCTTCAATTAAGTGAATAAATGTTATGAAAACTTTAAAAAATAAAGTGCATATTTTAGTTTTTAAAAACTCACAAATAATACGCCTTCCTTTATCTGTTATACAAAGTTAGAAATACCTCTAACATTCAATTAATACTAAAATAAAGTTTAGAGCTTCCTTTATTTGTCTATAAGAGTTAAATACGTTTTCAATGAAAAACTATAAAAGCACCATGAAAAAAATAGACAACATGAAACACTGACAGTGCCTTTCCTTTACCTTTTAGTCTAGCCCATCATATTCCAACACCTCTCCCTCCTCACTCAGTAAGGATGTCAACATATCAAGATTCAGATATTCTGAAGCAAATCCACCCAATTAACAGCATTAAATGAGAAACTATTTTGGAAAAAAAAGGCAAATGAGGCATATCTCTTATATTTCAATGATGGAAGCTGCAATAAACAGGATAAGTAGCACATCAAACTGCTCTGGACAATACAAAGACAAATGAGAAACATAAGGAAAAATAACTGAAAACTATGTCACCAGCCATTTGAAAAACAAGACTCAAATAACTGCAACCATGGCAATACTAAAAGTAACAGGGGAAAAAAAAATGGAAAAATGTCTACCTCCTTGAGAAAAGATTTTTTAAAAACCTCTAAGGTCATATACTGTGATTGGTGAGTTTACAAACATAGTAAAGTACTAATATTGGTTGGTGCTGGCTATCTAGAATATAATTTACAAATACTCAGGCATAAAGAGAAGAGTGAAGTTGATGAAGAAAAATAACAAAAGAAAAAAGTATTTTTTTAATTTGGTAGTAAATGGATAAAAGGATAAAGGGGAATATTTAGGCACTGTATCATCAAAGCAATTGATGTGAGCTGGGAGAAAGGAGAATTGGAAGCAATAGTTAATGCAAAAAGAGAAGGCAGCAAGGGAGCAGTCTCTATTCCCACTATTTAGTGTGTCAAGGATGAAATAATATCTATGCATTAAGGAAGACACAATGGAAGCAGGGTTTGGGCACAATACTAGTAACCTACCAAAAAGGCCTATATGAAAGAAACATGCAGAGGAACAGTCTCATCCCAAAAATAACTTACAAATGAGCTACATGAGAGAGCCCAGCACTTGCCTGGATGCCTGCTACACTGTATGAATAATCTCAGCCAGAAAGGAACAACAAATAATAGAGGACTACATCAGCACCACTTAAAAGAAAGTCCTACCTTTTTCAATCTCTCTATTCTCTAACATAACATACCAAAGAAAAGAAGCCAGAAAACAGAGAGGAAAAACGAAAGTAGATCATGCTCCTTCTTATTCCAAGCTTTAACCCTGTCAAAACCTTGCAAGAGAAAGAAAATATTAATTAAATTAAATGTGAAATTTAATTTTTAAAGTAGGACGTCTTCTTTTACTGAAGTTCATTGCTTATTTCAAGGAAGTACACATACCTAAGCATATATAACTCAATGAATTTTCACAAGTTAAATATATCCACATAACCAGCATCAAGATTATTTAAAAGACATAACCAAGCACCCCAGAAAACTGCTCTGCTTCCTTCTAGTTACTATCCTCCAAGATAACCACTATCCAAGCTTCTAACAGAATAGATTATATAACATGAAAATCTTTATATGAATCATTTAGCATGAACTGCTAGATGTTTTGCTTCTTTTGCTCAACTAGACTGGACTTTTTTAAATAGCAGAACATTACTGAATTCACCCAAGAAGTCGTTAAGGAACAGAATAGAAGAATGAAGCAAATAAGACAGAACCACAAATAGACCGAGAGAAAAAGAAAAATGTTATGAGAAGTAAAACTTTCTTACTAACTTCTTGCAGTTTTCTAGTTCTCATTTCCAGTCACTTACAAGGCCCAGCCAAACTACATTTGCAAGTTCAATGGGATACCTCTGTACCCTTATAAGTTCTTCCTTTCTGCTCAAACTCAATCAATTTGGTTTCTATTGTTTCTTTGATTAAATGATTCTTAAACAAAACAGAGAGTTAACCTTAAAAAAGTGGAAGGAGCCTACTATGACTTCCAAGTTTCTAACTTGGGTGGTATGCTTATCAAGCCAAGAATACGGAAAGAAAAACAAGTTTACATTTAAAACATGGCTATGGCAATAGTAAATATTCGTATAACCAAAATTACAGCACTTTTCCAATAACTATTTGGGGAACTATAAATGTTTAACCTGAAAGAAAGAAGACAAAGGAGACATGAATAACTCTCTTCAACTACAAGAGGGCTATTTCCCACATTTTAAGAGAGTAAACTTTTTACTTCAGAAGCCAGAATTAGAACTACTGGATGAAAATAACAGAAGTTGGGTTAATTAGAAGGAAGAACTGTCTAACAGTGAATTTTTTTAAGGCCACCTTAAAAAAAAAATGGATTGTGCCAGTAGAAATATTGAAAAAGGTGAAAGTTGGCCTAAGGCAGATTTTCCCCAGACCAGCAGCAGCAGCCTCACCTGTGAACTTGGCAGAAATGCAAATTCTCAGGCCTCACCCCAGATCTACTAAATTAGAAATTCTTGGGGAAGGAACCAGCAATTTGTTTTAACAAGCCCTCCAGGTGATCCTGAAGTATACTAACGTTTGAGAACCACCAGACTAGATCAAATATTTCAATATGATGCCACCAACACACAGGTATGTTAATCAACCGTGAAGCTTGTGTTATAAATTATTTAAAATTGATAATAAAGTACTCAAATTTGCAACATTTACTTTCTTAATTCAATGAAAGCAGGTTCTTGGTAAACACAATAAAGTCAATTCACTTATATTACAACATTCTTTCTTAAGTGAGATTTTTAAAAGGCAGAATGACAGGGAGCATGCCAGAAATTATGCATAACCTGTATTTATCTATTGTAGCAATACTGTAACAATAACGTATCTAACATATGCCACGTATATTTTAACTGTCAAATAAAATTTTTAAAAGGTTGAAAATTGCCCTACTACACAATCTCTATGTGCTCCTTCCAACTCTAAAAGAGTACCACTTTCTCTTTTAATTCAGAGTACTGAGTTGTGGCTATTTTGCCTCTGCCCTGGGAGTCTTCAGAGTCCTTCCTCTTTTGGCTCAGAACCATCTCCCTCCTCCATAACACCAAAGCAAATCTCAGTCTAACTTTACCCATAAGACTAATGCAGTGCTTATACTACTATGCTATTAAGGATAAGACTCAAAGTAGGCAATGGATTCACAGCTAAAAACAGCAATCTACACACTAAAAACTTGTCTATCAGGCTAAAAACCTGGGTTAACTCTCATTAGGAGTTGACTTATCCCATATGATTGGTAATCCAATAAGTAACTAGAATACCTTGTGGCAGATTCTTCCTACTTTGCCAAGAGTCAAATCCAGGTGCCACAATAATCAAAGTCCATTCTCTTAAACCCTATCAAAAAGCCTTGACTTGATCTCCATATGCAAAAAAAAATGAACCTTAACCCATACTTCACGTATACAGAACACAACATATACAAAAATTAACTCCCAATTATCATGAATCCGGCTATAAAACCTAAAAGTATAAAACATCAGAAGAAAATACAAGAGTAAATTTTTGTAACTTTGAGTTAGGCGGAGTTCTTAGATAAAACACAAAGTACAAGTTTAAAAAAACCCAAATTTATAAATTAGATTTCATCAAATTTAAAAACTACTACTTACTGTTAAAAAAAAGCAAATCACACACATAAAATGGCTATAAGACCTCATATTTCAATAATCGCCCTAAATGTAAATGGACCGAACCCACCAATAAAAAGGCACAGAGTTGCAGAATGGATCAAAAAACAAAACCCAACCATATGCTGCCTCCAGGAGACACATCTCAGTTCCAAAGACAAACACAGATTCAAAGTGAAAGGGTAGAAAATGATATTCCAAGCAAATGGCATTCAAAGAAAAGCGGGAGTATCAGTACTAATATCAAAAGAAATAGACTTCAAAATAAAAAAGGTAAAAAAAGATACTGAGGGACACTTCATAATGATAAAAGGAATCATGCACCAAGAAGACATAACACTTATTAAAATCTATGCTCCCAATCAGGGGGCCTAGAAATATGTAAAGCAATTACTAAAAGAACTAAAGGGAGAAACTGATCAAAACATTATCGTAGTAGGGGACCTAAATACTCCACTGTCGGTTATGGACAGATCATCGAAACAGAAAATCAATACGGAAATAACATCCTTAAATGACACAGTAGACCAACTGAACATAATTCACATTTGCAGAGCCTTCCATCCCAAAACACTGCTTAGACATTCTTCTCTAGAGCACATGGAACATTCTCAAGAACCGACCACATACTGGGACACAGAGATAGCCTCAACAAATATAAGAGGGTTGAAATCATACCAACCATATTCTCTGATCATAATGCTTTGAAACTAGAGATCAACTGCAGAAGGAAATCAGAAAGAACCAGAAATACATAGAGATTAAACAACATGCTACTTAAGAATAACTGGGTCAGAGAAGAAATAAAAAGAGAGATCAAGAGATACATAGAAACAAATGATAATGATAGTACAACATATCAAAACATTTGGGACATGGCAAAAGCAGTCATAAGAGGAAAGTTCATATTATTACAGGCTTATCTCCAAAAACAAGAACAAGCCCAAATAAACAACCTGACGCTTCATCTTTAAAACTAGAAGAGGAAGAACAAATGAAGCCTGAAGTCAGCAGAAGGAAAGAAATAATAAAAATTAGAGCAGAAATAAATGAAATTGAAAACAAAACAAAACAAAACAAAAAACAGAAAAAATAAATGCAACCAAGAGCTGGTTCTTTGAGAAGGTTAATAAAATTGACAAACCCCTGGCTAGACTCACTCAAGAAAAAAGAGAAAGGGCATAAATAAACAAAATCAGGGGTGAAAGAGGGGAAATTACGACTGACATCGCAGAAATACAAAGGATCATATAAGAATACTATGAAAAAGTATATAACACCAAGTTTAATAATCTAAAAGAAACGGACCAGTACTTAGAAAAATACAACTTTCCCAGATTGAATCAAGAAGAACTGGAAAATCTAAATAGACCGATCAGCAGTCTGGAAATTGAAACAATCATCAAAACCCTACCAAAAAGTAGAAGTCCAGGATCAGATGGCTTCACCAGTGAATTCTACCAAACATTCAAAGAAGATTTAATACATACTCTCTTCAAACTCTTCTAAAAACTCAAAGAGGAGGCAATACTTCCCAAATCATTTTATGAGGCCAATTTTACTCTGATACCAAAACCTGGTAAAGATAACACAAAAAAAGAAAACTACAGATCAATATCTCTTATGAACACAGATGCAAAAATCCTAAATAAGATTCTAGTGAACCGAATACAGCAACATATTAAAAAGATCAAGTGGGCTTCATCCCAGAGGCACAGGGATGGTTCAACATACAGAAATCAATTAATGTGATACACCACATAAACAAATTAAAAACTAAGAATCATATGATCTATCACTAGATGCAGAAAAAGCCTTCGACAAGATACAGCATCCATTCATGATCAAAATACTTAACAAAATCGGTATAGAAGGAAAATACTTTAACATAATAAAGGCCATATATGATAAACCCCCAGCCAACATTATACTTAACGGTGAAAAACTAAAAACCTCCTCTGTAAGATTAAGAACAAGGCAAGGCTGTCCATTATCACCACTGTTATTCAATATAACATTGGAGGTCCTAGCGAGTGCAATCAGACAAGAGAAAGATATAAAAGGCATCCGAACAGGAAACGAAGAAGTCGAACTGTCACTATTTGCGGATGACATGATTCTCTGTATAGAAAACCCTAAAGACTCCAAGAACACTACTAGAAACAATAAGCAGATACAGTAAAGTCTCTGGATACAAAATCAACGTTCAAAAATCTATAGCTTTTCTATACTCTAATAATGAAGCGTCAGAAAAAGAAGTAGAAAAAATAATTCCTTTTGCAATTGCAACAAAAAGAATAAAACACCTAGGAATAAATTTAATGAAACAAGTGAAAGACCTATATAATGAAAACTATAAGACCCTATTAAAAGAAATCGAAGAAGACACAAAGAAGTGAAAAGATATTCCGTGTTCTTGGACTGGAAGAATCAACATAGTTAAAATGAACTTATTACCTAAAGCATTATACAGATTTAATGCAATCTCCATCAAAATCCCATCAGCCTTTTTTAAAGAAATAGAACAAAAAAAATCAGATTTGTATGGAAGCACAAAAGACCCTGAATTGCCAAAGCCATCCTGAGGAAAAAGAACGAGGCTGGAGGCATCACTCTGCCCGACTTCAAATTATACTACAAAGCGACAGCAATCAAAACGGCATGGTATTCGCAGCAAAACAGACACAGACCAGCGGAACAAAATCGAGAGTACAGAAGTAAACCCATATATATGGGCAAATAATTTTCGACAAAGAAGCCAAAAACATACAGTGGAGAAAGGAAAGCCTCTTCAATAAATGGTGCTGGGAAAACTGGAAAGCCACCTGCAAAAGAATGAAACTAGACTGTTGTTTATCACCACACACCAAAATTAACTCAAAACAGATTAAAGACCTAACCATAAGACCTGGAACAATAAAGTGCATAGAAGAAAACATAGGAACTAAACTCAGGGACCTTGGACTTAAAGAAGATTTTATGAATTTGACCTCAAAGGTAAGGAGAGTAAAAGCAAAAATAAATGAATGGGACTACATTAAGCTAAAAAGCTCCTGCTCACAGTAAAATAAATCATCAACAAGGTAAAGAGACAACCATCTCAATGGGAAAATATATTTGCAAGCAACACCTCCGATAAGGGCCTAAAATCCAAAATATACAAAAAACTCATACGACTCAATAACAACAAAAACAAACGATCCAATCAAAAAATGGGCAGAGGACTTTAACAGACACTTCTCCCTACAGGACATACCAACAGCCAACAAATATTTGAAAAGACGCTCAACATTGCTAGCTACTGGGGAAATGCAAATTAAAACCACAATGAGATACCATCTCACACCTGTTAGAATAGCTATAATCAACAAAACAAGTAATAACAAATGTTGGAGGGGATACGGAGAAAAAGGAACCCTCATACACTGCTGGTGGGACTGCAAATTGCTATAGCCAGTATGGAAAACAGTATGGAGGTTCCTCAAAAAATTAAGAATTGATCTACCATATGATCCACCAATCCCTGGATCATATGGTAGATCAATTGAGTATTTACCTCAAAGACCTGAAGACCCATATCCGAAAAGGTATTTGCACACTGATGTTCATAGCAGCATTATTCACAGTGGCTGGGACATGGAAGCAACCAAAGTGTCCTACGATAAATGATTGGCTAAAGAAGCTGTGGTACATATATACAATGGAATATTACTCAGCCATAACAAGAGATGAAATACTGCCATTTGTGACAGCATGGATGGAATTTGAGATAATCATGCTTAGCAAAATAAGCCAGACAGAAAAAGTTGAAAATCATATGATATCACTTATATGTGGGATATAAACCTAAAAGCAACAAATGAGCAAGACAAACAGAGATTCATGGACATGGACTATAGGCTGGTGGTTACCAGAGGGCTATAGACTAGTGGTTACTAGTGGGGTAGGGGAGGAGAGTGGAGGTAGACAGGGTAAAGGGGGTCAAATATAGGGTTTAGGGGGAGGGTGAAGTGGGTAAAGGAGATCAAATATATGGTAGTGAAGGAATCTAGACTTTAGGTGGTAAACACACAATAGAATATACAGATGTCAAATGATGATGTACACCTGAAAATTGTATAATTGTATTAACCAATGTTACCCCAATAAACTTAATTTTTTCTAAAAAAATCAAAAATTCTGTAGTCTTTTGTGAGCATCGCTGTTAACTGACAAGATAGTTTTATTTTATATATATCTCAACTATCCACTGAAAAGTTGTAGGAACAATGACCAATCTTATAGCAATGAGTATCCTTAGGCTCTAGATTCAGGTGTCCTAAAATATCATTTCCCATTTAAAGAAACCAGAAGTTCTTGGGAAAACAGCTAATTCCAGGTCTAAGCTTGTGACAGTTTGACATACAAGATAGCAAGAGAAACCTCAAAACTATTAGAATGGGGTCAAAAATACAAGGAACCAAACTGAAGAGGCTCTTCCTAAAAAGACCATTTGAGCTTCAATTAGTACAAGAAAACACAACAAATATGGGCTGAAACCTATCAAAAACATTTAAATGCATAACTACACACTGGTTAAAAAAAAAATAACTGGTAGGTGTACCGAAGATGACAAGAAACCAATTTATTATCTTAAAAACTAGGTAAATAAAAAGAAAGAATCAGGTATTTCATACATGAACTATACCAGTGGGAACCAAATAGTAGTTGAAGGAAAGCATCTCCTTAAAATGTTATTCCAGCTAATAAACGAAAATTAACTGATAGAATTAGATCACTATTTTGTAACCCCAATTAGTGAATCGCAGCACTGAGCATTAACAATTGCAATAATTGAAGATCAAAAAGTAGACATCATGTGTCTCCTGTTGAAGGAATACACTACCACATGTAATCTTGCCAAAGGAATTGAGACCTATTAAGCTTCTATATCCAGCTACAATTTGCAAGAAATACAAACGACACAGAAATATTTTGAAATACACTGTAAGTATGCATAGACTGTAGGAAACTCTACAGGTCAAATGCCCCAGGGTTTTTCAACATTTAAATTTTAAGGAAAAGGAAAAGATGGAAGAGAAACCTATAGAATAAAAGAGACTATCTAGTTCTTTTTTTAATGGGCAAGATTAAATTGTAAATCTTAGATGCAAATTTACAAAGAAATGCAAGGAAATGACTTTTTAAGTCAGGATAGTAATTATTTTTGGAAGGAGGAAGGGGTTATAATTGGGATGGGGCACAAGGAGAGGAGTTTCTAGAATGGCTGGCAAAATTCTTTTTCTTGACCTGGGTAATGGTTATAAGGATGTTCACCTTATAATAATTCATTAAACTATGCTTTTTTTTTTAGTGCTTTTCTGTACTTGTTACATTGTGCAATAAAAAGATTAAAAAGGAAAAAAGGAAAGGAAGAAGAAAAATCACAAAACAAGTAGCCTGTTACAAAAGGGAATATTCTGCTACACATATAGTTACAGTAGTGAAAAAAAATGAGCACAATAAAAAACATAGAAACAAAACATTTAGTGAGACCCAATACAAACCAGGCATTTTAAATCTTGATTTAACCATAAAAACAGCACTGCAAAATAAACATTCTCATCTTCATTTCACATTTAAACCTACTAAGCTACTAAGAGAATTCAAACCTAGTCCAAAGTATGCTTTTCTCCATATTATATTTAAATGACATTAATAAAGATAAAAAGCAGTCCATAAGAAAAACAAGCACATTAATAAGAAAGTCAAAGAAGACAAAAAATACAAATAAACAACAAATATATGAAAAGATCCTCAACCTCACTAATAATCAGAAAAAGGATTTAAAGCACCAAGATGCTATTTAAACCCAGCGAAAAGTAACAAAACCAAGGTTGGCAAGGACAGAGGGAAACATCACTGGTCAAAGTACAAATTGGTACAATCACTGTGGAAAGCAATTTGGCAATAACATCCACCAAGAGAAACTCTTGTACATGTTCACAAGGAGATAAGCACAAGAATATTTACTGCAGCACTATAAAAAGGAAAATGGAAATAACCTAAGGATCTGTTAATTCAAAAGAATGCTACGTAGTAGTTAGAAATTAATGAAACTGATCTAAATGTATTAAGGTAGATCCATGTTGGCAAACTTCGGCAGCAGGACAAATCTTATCCATAGCATATTTTATTCAGCCAAGAACCTAAAAATAGTTTTTAGCTTTGTAAATAGTTGAAAGACAAATCAAAGGAACAATACTTCATGAAATAGTCTCAATGTGAGGAATATAAAAATTATATAAAATTCCAATTTCAATGTCTATATATAAAGTTTTACTGAAACACAGCCAAGTTCATTCACTTACATATAGTTTTATGTTGTAGCTATTATGCTACAACATATAGTTGAGTAGTTGTAAGACTGTATGTCCACTCCTAAAACATTTATCATCTGGCCCATTGCAGAAAGAGTTTGCTGATCCATGATACATTTAATTCTCAAAAACAACATTGAGTGAAAAAAAGTAAGAGTAAAAGAATACATACAATAATACATAACTTATATAAAATTTTAAAACAAATACTGCTACATTTTGCTTATGAATAAATATATTGCACAATGGATTTTTTTTCCACTAATGCAACATTTTAATACACATCATCTTCAAGACAGTGTGGTTTCCTCCTGGGGTAGTGGCAGTGGGGAAAGGGATGCTAACAATTCCTATGATATTTTACTTCTTTAAATAAAATCTAAAGCAAAATGCAAACATCTGTGAAATCTAGGTAGATGCCTAATGTATTTTCCTGTAAATTTGTAATGTTTCATAATTAAACATTTTTTAAAACATAAAGTGAGAATTAAAATTGTGGGAAATGATTACCGAGTTGAAATTTAAGTTTTTTATTGTGGCAACATTAAGACCTTTATATATAAGATCTTTATAAGACCTCTATATGATATAGACATATAGACATACAAGGTCAAATACTTTTTTCAAGATACTCAAAGCCTTATTTAAAAAATACAACAAAAAAGAGGCACAAAAATTTTTTTTTTTTTTTTGCTTTAATGTGTAGAAAATAAAATTTAGCAGAGAAAACTAAGGCAGAGATTTTACACGAAAATCACAAAGCTGATGACAGTACAGAAATATAAATCTAATCTTAATTTCAAATCTATAAATCCCATTTTCTCTCTCTAAAATAATTTGATAGTTAAAATGAAAGCATCTTCAGCTTTATAAGAACATAGTGGAGTCAAGGCTCTAGGACTTGGAGATCCTTGAATAAGTTATTTAACCCCTCTGTACCTTAACTCTTTTATCTGTGATAGGGGGATAACACTACCTACCTGATAGGGCTGATAAGAGATTTAAAGAAATCAAGTGTTTAGCATGTTAGGGATATAAACTTAAGCAAAATAAAACCTCTATACTGATTATTTTTTCACATTACGGTGACTAAAGCAGTAATTCTCAAAGTGTGGTCTCCAGAGTAGCAACATCAGTTTCGTCATCATCTGAGGACTTGTTAAAAAATGTACTACTGAATAAGAAATTCTAGGCATGGGGCCCCAACCATCCTTGTCTTTAACAAGCCTTCAAGGTAATTCCATGAACCCTGAAGTTCACATCCATCCTCAAAAAGGAGTAAGGTTCTGACTGGAGTAAGCACATGTGACTTGGCTACAGTCTCAGGAATTAAAAAGTTGAAGCACCTAGGACAACTGGATAGCCAAATTCAAAGGAATAAAGGTAGACAGATCTTCACCTCATATCATATACAAAAATTAGCTCAAAATGGATCAAACACCTAAAGAGCTAAAACCATAAAACTCTTAGAAGAAAACATAGAGGTAAATCTTCATGACCTTGGATTTGGCAATGGTTTCTTGGATAGGACACTGAAATCACAGGCAAAATAAAAAGTAGATAAATTATATTTCATCAAAATTAATAACTTTTGTACATCAAATGACACCAATAAGAAAGTGAAAGACAATCCACTAAACGAGAGAAAATATCTATACAAATCATATGTCTGTTAAGAGTACAGTATCCAAAATAAATATAGAACTCTCAAAACTCAACAACCCAACTTAAAAATAAACAAAGAACTTATATAGATATTTCTATGATGAAGACATACAAATGGTCAACAAGCACATAAAAAAGATGCTCGACATCACTAGCTTACAGGGAAATGTAAATCAAAAGCACTATGAGATATCATTTATCATTTACACCTATAAGGATAACTATGATTTTTTTTAAATAGAAAATAATGTATTAACCAGGTCATAGACAAACTGTAATGCTTGTACACTGCTATTGGGATACAATCCCAGTGATATAATCATTGTGGAAAAGTTTGGCAGTTCCTCAAAAACTTAAACATAGAATTACCATATGATCCAGTAATTCTACACACACACACACACACACACACACACACACAAACTGAAAAACAGACGTTCAAACAAAAACTTGTACACAAATATTCACAGCAGCGTATCCCAATCAACAAAAGATAGGAACACCCAAATGCCCATCGATTGATAACTGGATAAACAAAATGTGGTATATCCATACAACAGAATATTACTCAGCCATAAAATGACATGAAGTACTGATATATGCTACAATGTGGGTAAATCTCAAAAACATTACCCTAAGTGAAAGAAGCCATACATAAAAAGCCACATATTCTATGATTCCATTTATATAAGATGTTCAGAGTTCATTATAACAGAAAATAGTAGTGGTTGTCAGGAACGGGGGGAAGGAAAAAATTTCCTTTTGGGGTGATGAAAATGTTCTGAAACTAGATAGTGGTGATTGTTGCACAACATTCAAATGTACTAAATGTCACTAATTGTAAACTTTATGTTAAGTGTATTTTACCATACTTTAAAAAGTCAAAGCACATGTGGAGGTGGGCTCTCTAAGGCAAGACTTCCTTCCAGGAGCCTATTCAAGTGAAAACAGCTGAGATAGTCACCTTTTCCTCAGGCATCTCTATGGCTTCCTTCTGGCTGTTCTCCTCTTCCACATGACTGGATTGACAAAGTGAGAAAGCCTGAGGACAGAGCTCACTAGTCACCAAGACCAGAAGGAGTGTGGGGGTTGCCAGAGACTAGCTCCGCCAGAGGCAGAGGAAAACAAGCTTTTCCAGATCTAGCTATTCTTAGGAAAAGGCCTTTCTTTACTTGCTTTCAAAATGGTTATTACCCAAAACTCTGTGGACTTACAAGGAATAAAAGAAGAATATGGTTCCAGGCTGTCTATACCCCCAAAAAAGAGGATTTCTACATAGTTCTAGCTGAAGACTATATTGGGGTTTGAGGCCTGTGACAGGGATTAGCTATATGTTGACCGAACATGATTCACCTTCCTCCTGGGCACCTTCCTCCATCTAGATAACATTTCCCAGCCTTCTAGCTGTTAGGCATGGCCCTGTGACTGAATTCTGGCAGTAAAATATGAGTGGAAGTGATAAAGTTACTTCCAGACCTGGCCCATCAAAACCTCCCACAAGATCCATTACTTGCCTCATGTGGCCTTGGAAGCCTTGTGTCGAAAATGGTAGAGCCTCCATTAGTCTGGGTTCTTTTGAATGTATCTGTTACAACTAATGTCCTTTAACATAAAAAAGACTACTAGCATTGCTCTTACTGGTCAAAGGCAGGACTTCTGAGCCACCTGAACAAAATCACTTAGTATCACACCTTTAAAATAACTTAAAGAATTTTTTAAAATTAATACCAACTATTTCTAAACTCTGCTTTTTAAAACATTCCTGAGGGCCTCAAACAGTAATGAAAATCTGACAACCACAACCTAACATTACTATGTTACCTCTGCTTTTCTGAAATATAGACAGAGAAACTATGTGGCTTGTTAATCTCCAACAAACAAAGAGTGAAAGGATCTGTGCATGTGCTACTCAGGTTCACAGGTAGAAAGAATTAAAGTTGGTACAACTAAAATACTACAGAATTTTTAAATGTGGTCTCCTTGGCTTGAGTTTGTTCTTGATTACATTCTAAAACCTAAGGAGACTTCCAAGTTCTAAGCCAGTTACTTAATAAGTAAATCCATAAAAGTTTCTCTAAAGGGAAAAATGCACAAATTAAAGCCTCCTTTTTAAGTTGAACAACATAAAAGAACAGTTTGATAACACCAACAAACCAAAGGTCAAGGCATATCTTTTTCTATCATATTTCTTTCTAAAACCAGATGAGAACACTAAAAATATATGAATTTTATTTTCACACATTCTGTGCATGTACCTTAAAAATATAATGATAATTAACCATATTGAACACTTCTTGGTATCAGGCTTTGTAATAAGTGTTTTATGGGGATTAATTTATTAAATACTCACAATGACACTATGAAATAGGTAATATTATCTCCACTTTCTATATATACATATATAATAATAACCATTAAGGCTTAGAAAACTTCAGTAAGTTGCCTCAGGTCATGGAATTGGAATTTGAAGTCAGAAAATGACTCAGTCTTAATCACAATATAATTCACTTAGAAGTACTTATTTAGAAACTGCTATATATAATTCTAGAAGCTAAAGATATAGCAGTGAAAAAAGCAAACCCAAATTCCTCCCCTCATGAACCATTTATTCTAATGCAGACAAATGGGAATAAACTACAAATATGTGACAATAACAGGTGAATAAAAGACATGACTAAAAAGCGAGAAAAAGATTAAGAGTATTACTTTTAAAAGGCTGGTCAAGGAAGGCCTCTTTGAGGAGGTGATAGCTGAGCGGAGACCTGAATAAAATGAGAAAGCCAGCGATACAGATATATCTGAAAAAAGGTAGAGAAAACTATCAAGTGTAGAAGTCCTCAAATAATAATTTTTAAAATGTCCTCAGGCAAGAGTATACTTAATAAATTTGAAGGCCACCAAGGCAGCCAATATGACTAGAGTGGAAGGAAATGAGGATAGAGAAGGTAGACCATGTAGAATCTTAAAAGACAAACCAAGCACTTTGGATTCTGATCTAAATTGTGATGGATAGCCACTGTAGGGTTTTGCATAGAGGGGTGACAATCTCAGATTTAAGCTTTTAGAAGATGATGCCAATTTTGCTATATGCAAAACACTGCAACGGACGGGGGGTGGGCAACTAGAAGAATAGAACCAGTAAGACCAGTTAGGGGAGTTTTACAGTAATCCAGATTAAAGATAATAAAAGACTAAGATTAGGGTAGTGATGGAGCTAGTGGAGAAGTCTCACTCAATCTGAATGTAGCATCAACCAGACCTGATGGGCTGAATGTGGAATAGGAGGTCAAGAAAAGAATCAAAGACAACTTACAAGTTTTGGTCTGAGTAAATGGGAGCATGGTAGTGCCATTTATTGACATGGGAAAGGCTGGGAAAGAAGCGGACTGGGAAGAAAAAATCAAGAGTTCAGTTTTGGCATGTTAAGTCTATTAGCTATCCAAACGGAAATGTCACATAGACAACTGAATAGGAGTCTAGAGCTCAGAAGAAAGAAAGGAATCATCAGCATACACATGGAATGTAAAGCAATACCATCTGATGAAATCATATCAGGCAAGAGAATGACTGTAGAAAAAGATTAAAAACTGAACCCTCTGAAGACTGAGATAGGAAGAAAACCAAGAGAGCATGGTCCCAGAAGTCAAATAATGGAATGATCAACCATGTCAAATACAACAGGTCAAGTGACATGAAGACTGCAAACTGGTCCCTGGATTTGACCAATGATGACCTTGACATAAGTGTTTCATAGAATGATGGAGACAAAAGCCTGACAAGTGGGTTCAAGAAAGATGAGGGGAGAGGAAATGAAAGCAAAAGATATGAACAATTCTTTCAAGTAGTTTTGTTATAAAGAGGAGCATTTTCCTACTCATAGACAATTATTTCGTATCACTTGCTCTTCTAAATGCCTTTCTCTTACATCCTTCCGGTCTGAAGTATGCAAAGAGCCTCCTAACTAGTCTCTCTGCTTCCACATACTCCGTCTCAATAGAGTAGCCAAATGTATTGGATAAAATGGTAGCTCATGTGATTCCTCTGCTCAGAACTCTCCAAAGGCTTTCTATCTCATTCAACGTAAAAGCTAAAAACCTTACAACTGCCTATTAAGACCCTTCACAATCTGAAACTTTCCACAGTCCAGCCCTCCTCTCCTAATCTTTCCCTTCCAAGCTCATCTACCACTCTTCCTCTTATTAACTCCATCCCAGCCACACTGGCCTCCTTGCTGGACCTCAAACACAAATTTTGAAGGTGGTGGTATGTTTTTAGCCCAGGGTACTTCCTATTCCCCCTATTGAGAATGTCCTTTCCCTAGATAACCTAAATGCCTTTCTCTTACATCCTTCCGGTCTTTACTCAAATACCCCATTCCAAAGAGATACCTTTCCTGATAATGCTATTTAAAATCATAATCCTCTATCGTTCTATATTCTGCTACCTTGCTTTATTTTCTTCATAGGTATTTATTATCATATAATATACTTCATATATTATTTATTTTATTACCTGATTCCCTCTACTAGAATAGAAACTTCACGAAAGCAGGGTTTGTGGTCTGCCTTTTTCACTGCTATAGACGCAAAAGTACTCAAAAAAATGTTAAATATTCAAAGAATGAATAAATAAGGTGGATTATAGGATTAATAAAGTTTATAAGGTGAAAAATATTATAGCATGTTTACATGTTGAGAATCATCAATAGAAAAGAAAAACTAATGACTCAGGAATATGAAGAAATAATTGGTAGAATAAAACTCTGAAACAGATGTAGAGGTTGGCCTTTATAGGAGTAGGGACAGATTATCTATAGCAATACAGGGCAAATAATGTCAGTACAAATACAGGTAAGTTGGGCGATTAGTAATGAGAGCTTGTAGAAGTTCTCTTCTGATTATCTTTTTTCCCCTCAGTAAAACAGGAAGCAAGGACATCAACTGAGTGTTGGAGGTTTGAGGAGAAAGATTAAACTATCACTTAAAAGTAAATGGATGAGAGAAATGTCATATGATTGACTGTCAGTGCTAACAGACTCCTTGAAGTTCCTGATCACAAATTTTTATGTCAGCATGGTCATGTTTTTCTCCAGCCACATTCAGCTGCTTAAAAACAGGTGCAAATAGGTAGAGTTGGTTTAATTATGGCTGGAATCTTGTCAAGCACGTATGACAGAAGCGGGAAAAGACAAGGGAACTGAAGGTACATGCACAAGAATGGTTATGATGGGCCATGTTAAGTTGAATAAGAAGGAAAGTAGAGAAGGAGAGACATGAGGTGATTGACAATGAAAAGATGATTTAATAAAAAAAATCAACGGGCTGGAGTTTACAAAGAGCTTGAACAATTTTTGGAGAGGAAATTCCAAAAGGAGTGTAAACTGGAGAGAGAGAGATGATGTGAAGGTCAGAGTGTGTGGCAAGCTCAAAACTATGCCTTTAGAGGTGAAACAATTATTGGTAAAAATGAAATACACCCATCCCTTGATTTACACGGATCATTCATTCCGTGCATCTTTTTTTACACAGAAGAAAACCACGTAAAGAGTCCACCAGTACGAAAGAATATACTTAATAGGCCAACATAAGTCATAAAATACTTATTCTACATATTATCACAAAAAAATGCTAATGAAAATTCAGAAAAACCAAAAGAAATTTTATTCACTGTCAGTGTCTATATTGTAATCTAAAGTAATCAACCATCTCTTTTTAATTGGCACAAAGTCACTATATCGCTCGAAATATTTGGGAGTACTACTTCGATTTCATTATTTACGTTTATGTTTTGGATGCTCTTTTTCCAATCCCTTCTTTTGCTAAGTTTTCATAAATTCTTCGATATTCACTGAAACATTTTTAAAAATCTTTTCTATATTTTAAGGCTCATTGGATGTTTGGATCAATACCTAGAATTGCAGTTTCCAGTTTTGTGACCAATTGAAGAGCTTGTAAATATTTTCTGCAGTGAATGAAACTGGTTCAAGGTTACTGCTGTATTCATCGACAGGATGGGCTTCATATATTAAGTGAATTAATTCATTATCAGTTAATTCATGACCAACCAGTAATTCATTAATATTATCTACATTCAAATTGTCAGAGCCTTCTTCTTGAAATTTATTTAATAAATCAATAATGCCAGTTAATCCTTCTTCAGTTGTTGGAACCATATTCCCTGGTACAATCACCTTTGGCCATATTGCTTTCTAGCAAGCATTTAGAGTTGTCGGCTTTGTATAGCTCAAAGCTAAAGCAATATTCTTGATACAACTTAAAACTGTGTATTTATTCCAGGCGTCTGTAACTGTAAGTGATTCATTATCTTCAAGTTTATTAAAAATATCATTAAAACTCCATTTAATATAATTAATCTTAAAGGTGGAAATAATGCCTTGATCTAAAGGTTGGATCAAGGAAGTTGTATTTGGTGGCAAATATACAACTTTTATATTTGGATGTTCTAATTTGTGTGGATGACCAGGTGCGTTATCTAAGACTAAAAGTATTTTAAAAGGAAGACATTTTTCCCTCACATAATTTTCAGCTTCTACAGCAAAATATTTGCAAAACCAATCCCAAAATGCATAAGTAGTCATCCATACTTTTTTATTTGCCATCCAATGAATAGGAAGATCACTAATAATTGTGTAAGTATTCTTTGTATGCTGCTGAGTTAAGCTATTGTTTTTTAGAGAGAGTAATCACCAATAAGAAAAATGAAAAAGAAAGAACTGTGTAAAATGAGACCACATAAATGGAAACTGTGTATAAAAAGTCTGTGTAAATGGGGGAGGGGGGATACTTACCACATATTAAAAAACTCACATAAAAAAATACCATGTAAATCGAGGGACAGGTGTATACCTAATGAACATGCAAGTAGGAGGCTCAGGTTGATGTCAATTCTTCCTACCAATTTACTATACATCCACTGTATACACGGCTGTAGCGCAGAGAAAAACAGTCTGGGAATTAACGATGAAGTACAATACTAAAACAAAAAGGCTGTCAACTATGTCTCACTAACAATGAGTTATGTGTAAGCCCTGACTCCCAATAAAGTCTAACCTCTGCTCTCCCTTAATAACTTTGTCCTCTTCCTCGAAATCTAGCTGTAGATCCAACAACCCCAGTTTTCAAACCCCTTTGGAACTCCAAGTATGTATATTATAATGAAAAGCAACTAACACCTACTGATGAAAGGTAATAATTACCAAGGTACCACGGGCATTTCACCAAGAAAGTACAAAGCTAGATGGCAAACTTAGCAAGGAACCGTATAGCAACTGAGACCAGCAATAAAGGAAATATACTGATTGCAATATTCAGCTGCCTCTGGTAGTCCCGACTGTAGGTCACCATCAGTAACTGGTGAAAAACCTTTTAAGTTGATCTTTAGGCTAAGAAGCACCCAGAAGAAGATGGGAAAACTCTGGAATGAGATGTGTCCTACCCTCCTCTAGAGAATACTATCCAATCTGCTTCAACCGTCCCAGGTTCTCTGCTCCCAGTATCCTTGATAAAATCAAATCTTCCAAAGCTAACCGGTTTTCAGGAGCTGGCCCTTACCCATATTACTTCTGGATAAAGAGGGGGAAGGAAGACCAATAAATTTTTGTCTCAATCACCATATCCTACACTTTATCCTCCACACAGTTGACAGAATAATCCAGGTAAAACACAAGTAAGACCTTCCTGCTCCCCTACTTATCACCTTTTTCTATAGTACTGAAGACTTTCCACAATATAAACTCCTTTAGTCTCTTAACTTACCATTTATGCCTTTAACTTCAAGTTCCAGCAATACCAAACTGATTTTAGTTCCTTACACACAATATGCAGCTTCCCCTGTATGCGCTTTCTCCCTATACTTTTGCCAACACACTAACATTATAGTGTAGAGGAAGAAGACAGTGCTGATTTCCATGAAAATAATTTTTAAAATTTCTCAATGGTACTGAGGGAATCCTAGGAACTAAAATTGAACTCCATCTTTCTCCATCCTTAAAAATGTCTCATTTCCTGTACTTGTCTATTTCTATCATACTACTATTAGTACTCAAATCATCCAAATTTAAAATATTTGAATCATTTTCTCTTCATTTAATAATTACTTAGCATCTATTGTAAACAAAGTCTTTGACTATGCAGTACAGTAGATGAAATGATGATACAGCTCCTACCCTCAATAACTTACAACTTAAAAGCAGAAATGAAATAATATAAAATGTAAACAGAAAGACAGAAGTGCTAAAATACTGATTGATTCATTCATTCATTCAGCAAATATTCAGAATCCACTATATACCTAGGAATGAGTAAAATAATGTGTTACAGAAACAAAATGAGATATGAATATCTATTAAACCTATCTACTATGTGCTTTCGAATCATTATTTCATTTACTCTCATAGAACACAAGATTTCATTTTTTGGATCATGGAATTCTGAGAATTGGAATTTCAGAAGATTCACAGATTTACTGAAGCCCAATCAAAGATCCTCTTCAGATCCCACATGAAAAACTCCACAGAACAGTTTCTTCAGCACTTGAGTTAGGCCTGCAAGCTTGAGTAGAATTTTAATGGGCAGAAGCAGTAAAGAAAAAGCTTTTCAGACAGATGATTAATTAAAATAAGTATATGAAAGTGCCTAGCAATAAGCAAATATTTATTGAATGCCTATTATGTACCAATTAAAACACTGAAGGCTGGGGATACAATAATGAATAAGACAGCCTCTGAGGAGTTTTTTCTCTGATGAGAGACTGACAACCAATTTAGAACAATGGGCGAGCAAATATCTGTTTCAAGCACCAGCACATATCTATGTTTCTAATAAATACTCAGTCTAAAAACTATGTTTCAAATACCACACTAGGCCTTAGGTATGCAATATTAAATAAAACAGTCTGGGCCTCAAAGAACTTGCTAAGGAAAGAGAGAGAAGAAAATTTCAGTAATGTATACAATGATAGAGACAAAGCTAAGTCTTGGGAACCAAGAAAAATATCTGATTTTTTCAAGAAAAAAGTGTTAAGTATCAAGTAGACCTTAAATGCCAAGCTCTTCAGATTTTTTTCCTATGGGTAATAGAAGCCAATGAAGGTCTGAAGATAAAGAAATTAAATGAACATTTAACAAATATTTATCATTGGAACTCAGGCAATGAATTCTAATCTTTTTTTTTAATAGAATGCAGAATAAATTAGAAGTTAAAAGACTAAAAGCAGAATAAATGCAGTTAAAGTATTACAACAGCCAAGACAAAAGTTTATAAATACTGAATTAAGGTAATGACTAAGAATAAAGATTAGAAAGATGTCTGAAGGGAGAATCAGCAGAACCTGGATAAGGGGTCAAGGGAGAAGAAGTCAAAGACCATGGATACAATTTCAAGTTTGATGAGGAAAGAAAGAAAGGGAGGAAAGGAGGGAGAGAGAGAGTCTGTGAGAGAAACAGAGAAGGAAAAGGGAGGGAGGGAGAGGGGAAAAAGGAAGAGAGAGAAAGAGAGAAAGAAAGGCAGGCAAAGACACAGGGAGAAGCACATTTCAAAAGAGAAATAATGGATTCTATTTTAACGATACAGTAAGCCACTGACCTTCTAAAGATCCAAGTCCTGCATCCTATTCAGAACCCATTCCTATACAATAGCATAGTATAAAGCAGGGGTCCCCAACTCCTGGGCTACAAACTGGTACAGGTCCACGGCCTGTTAGGAACTGGGCCACACAGCAGGAGGTGAGCAGTGGGCAAGCAAGTAAAGCTTCATCTGTACTTGCAGCCACTCCCCAGCGCTAACATCACCACCTCTGCTCCACCTCAGATCATCAGACACTAGATTCTCATAGGAGCACTGGTCCCTGATGCCAAAAAGGTTGGGGACTGCTGGTATAAAGTATAACAAGCATTACTCCATGTCTTGAGGAATGGGAAACAAAGTCATTTGTGAGAGGTCGGTGCTTGTTAATAAATAGAATCTATTCAGCCTAGAACAGACACAACTGAAATTTTCACCTCTTCAAAATCAAACAATTATAAGTTATGGACTTTCACAGACATTACCAAATTATAAAAATCACAAATGTTAAGATCGCAAATGCTGAAAGTCTGTGGTGGAAAAATTAAGCACAAAAATGGAAATGCACAGCTAAGAAATAAGGTCTGACATAGAGACTCAGATAACTCTACAAGAAGGTTCTGTGACACAATGCTATGAATAAAGAGGGCCACAGACCCTTGTTCCACATCCTAAACGCTTGCCACAAATAGGGAAGCCCACTAAAAAACAGTATAATAAAGGAAATAGCTAAGAACAGAGAACATATCCTCAAGGAACATTTAGGGGACAGGAAAACAAAAAAAAGACACACAGGAAGCAGTCAGAGAAATAGGAGTGGAATGTACATTATGACAAAAGAGAAGAAAATATCAAGAAGAAACACATGGTCAATAGTGACAAATAGTTCACAGAGATCAGAAAGGATGAGAACTGAGGGAAAGACTCTCAAATTTAATCATCTAAAGGTCCCTGGGACTGCTACATATCTCTCTGTGTAATTCTCTCACAATGAAAACTTTTCACAAGTAGCCATGCATCGTTTTTTAATTTGAAAAAGAAAGACGTTTTGGTACCCATCATGGCACATTTGCACAATGGAAAACTACACAGCAATGAAAAAGAACCAACTATTTCCACAAGCAACAACATAGATGAACCTCACAAACATGATTTGAATGAAAGACTAGTCACAAAAGAGTGCCAACTATATGATTCCATTTGTATGAAGCTCTTCCAAGAAGAGGCAAAATTAATCCATGGTGATGGAAGATAGGCAAGTGGTTACCTTTGGAGGAGGGCAGTATCTGGGAGAAAACACAAAGGAGTACTCTAGGGTACTGAAAATGTTCTACATCTCAAACTGAAACGTGGTGACTTGGGTGTAGTAGTCCTGTAAAAATTCATGGGTTGAATGAACCTTTGATTTGTACATGGTATTTAAGTTACATCTCAATCAAAAAGTCAATAAACAAACATGAAAGTTATTGGTGATCTTGAAGACATCAGTTTTGGGAAAGTTTAAGTGTAGAAGTCCATAATATGTGAAATGTAAGTAAACAAGGTAAGTAAACTGAGACAGTAAATATAGACTCATTTTTCAAGAAGGTTACTGGTGAAGCAACAAAGAGATAACAAAGTAGGTGGATAGCACAATTCAGGGACATTGTGTTGTTTTGTTTTTAAGACAAAGAGAAAATAATATACATAACAAGAGCAAATGAAATGAAGAACATAAGTCCAAGAATAAGCCTCAGAGAGAAGGATGAAGACTTATTTTTCTGAGATTGAAGCAAAAATGGAGTGACACAGAAATCCTAGTATAAAGAAGAGGGGGAAATCAAATAACCTTGAACTCTTTTAGTGAAGCATGCAATGAAGTCCATTGGACCAGGTAAATTGAGTTGGGAAAGTTTCTGAGCTTTAAATACATTTTTTAAGTTTCAAATAGGTACTGCAGAAAATATAAAAGGCAAAGATGAGGGGGGAAATTACAGCAGTAGGACAATCAATGCTCAGTGACCTGAAAGCAAGGGCAGAGATAGCCGATGGTACAGTCTACTCAGGGCTTAGGTGGAGAATAAAAGCTGAAAAAACAAAAAGGAGAAAAAAATCCAAGTGCTAGCTAGCATGTGCATCACTGAAACTATATAATAAGGAATGATGTCTAAAGAAAATATTTAACTGATGAGAAAGTGGCAGGAGACCTAACAGAAGTCCTGAAAGCTTCAAAGACGAAGTCAGTAGGGTCTCAAGTGCAAAAGGAAAGCTGTCACTAGAGTTCATTACTACTGTAGAGTTCATTACATTCTTCTGCAAATCCCACAAGATCAAAGACCATACATTCTTTCACTGGACTTCCTACAGCTACTAATGGCAACTTCTCCTTGATAAAACTGACCTTTATCCCCTACTTCTAAATACTCCTACACTTGATTAATAAATTATATAAACACATCCTGTCCATCAAAAATTCCATTAATATTTCTACACTGCTTTCTGTGTTTTCCCGTCAAGGTGTTTTCAGTGGGAAACTCCTAGAAGGCTGAGTCTATATCTATGAATCCCTGTTCACAGTGTTGGGCTTTGAGATTGCACACCTGAAGATGTTTTAAAAAGTGCTTTCTCGTGAAATAGATGGTTACTGAAGAGAACCGTAAGAAAGATTCTGAACACACTCCTACAAGACTATGTATAATGACGGCTAAATCAGAGAATGCTTACTTAGGAATGACATCCGTTTTTATAACTGTCAAGACAACCTCCAGGAAATAGGATAACATTTACTATATCATATTACTTCCCCTCCCTTACACTGTTTACCCCTCTGGATAACTCCTCAATCAATACCCCTTTAGCGAGCCTATTCTTTGCAGTTCATTTACTCTCAGCCCACATTCTAGCGTCCCTTTTTCCCTGAACCCCTGACTATAAACGCCTATGGAACCATTTTTCACCCCCCTACTGCCCCATTTCCCATTCGACCCCAGGTCATCACTTCCATTTCTCCACTCCCCATTTTTCCCTCTCCGGACCTCCCATTTCTTCTGCAGAACTATTCAGTCCCCTCCCCTCAAATGCCCTAACCCGTCTTCCCGCCTGAGATCCCCCTCCCCCACCGCTTCCACTCAGGCTCCCCGTCCATCCTTTCCCTCCCGGACCCCGGTCCGCCCTACCTGCTCCTTGACCTCGGGCCCCGCAGGCCCGGTCCGCTCCTCCAGTCGCTGCCTCCCGGGCGGCGCTCGCCGGCGCGGGGGCAGGGGCTGGGGCTGGGGCTGGGGCAGCTCAGCCGCCCGCTGTGCCCCATCCTCTCGGCGGGCGGCCGGCGGCGGAGGCTGCGGTCGGTCGCGGCAGCGGCTCCGCTTCATATCTGCGGCTGGGCCCCGCGGCCGTCAGCACCGCGACTGTCCCGGTCCCGCACGGCTCCGGGCCGCAGCGCCGACGCGCCAACCACCGCCCGCAGCCACCATGGCCGGGCGGGCGCCCGAAGCCACCGACCCCAGCTCGCAGCTCCGCCGCACTTTCTGGGGCCTCAAGCGCCGCGGCCTCCTCCACGCTCCTTACAGAGGCGGCAGCATCGCCACTGCCTCGTCTTCTCTCACCCGGCGCACGCTTGGCGGGCCACCCGCCGCCACCGCCGCGGGCTCCACCGCCAGCTGCCTGCCCGCCAGCGTCTGACCGGGCCCCGCCCCTCCCCTCCCCTCCC
>NW_024340701.1:2061935-2122854 GCF_902729225.1 Pteropus medius | reverse complement strand
GGTACAGGTCCACGGCCTGTTAGGAACTGGGCCACACAGCAGGAGGTGAGCAGTGGGCAAGCAAGTAAAGCTTCATCTGTACTTGCAGCCACTCCCCAGCGCTAACATCACCACCTCTGCTCCACCTCAGATCATCAGACACTAGATTCTCATAGGAGCACTGGTCCCTGATGCCAAAAAGGTTGGGGACTGCTGGTATAAAGTATAACAAGCATTACTCCATGTCTTGAGGAATGGGAAACAAAGTCATTTGTGAGAGGTCGGTGCTTGTTAATAAATAGAATCTATTCAGCCTAGAACAGACACAACTGAAATTTTCACCTCTTCAAAATCAAACAATTATAAGTTATGGACTTTCACAGACATTACCAAATTATAAAAATCACAAATGTTAAGATCGCAAATGCTGAAAGTCTGTGGTGGAAAAATTAAGCACAAAAATGGAAATGCACAGCTAAGAAATAAGGTCTGACATAGAGACTCAGATAACTCTACAAGAAGGTTCTGTGACACAATGCTATGAATAAAGAGGGCCACAGACCCTTGTTCCACATCCTAAACGCTTGCCACAAATAGGGAAGCCCACTAAAAAACAGTATAATAAAGGAAATAGCTAAGAACAGAGAACATATCCTCAAGGAACATTTAGGGGACAGGAAAACAAAAAAAAGACACACAGGAAGCAGTCAGAGAAATAGGAGTGGAATGTACATTATGACAAAAGAGAAGAAAATATCAAGAAGAAACACATGGTCAATAGTGACAAATAGTTCACAGAGATCAGAAAGGATGAGAACTGAGGGAAAGACTCTCAAATTTAATCATCTAAAGGTCCCTGGGACTGCTACATATCTCTCTGTGTAATTCTCTCACAATGAAAACTTTTCACAAGTAGCCATGCATCGTTTTTTAATTTGAAAAAGAAAGACGTTTTGGTACCCATCATGGCACATTTGCACAATGGAAAACTACACAGCAATGAAAAAGAACCAACTATTTCCACAAGCAACAACATAGATGAACCTCACAAACATGATTTGAATGAAAGACTAGTCACAAAAGAGTGCCAACTATATGATTCCATTTGTATGAAGCTCTTCCAAGAAGAGGCAAAATTAATCCATGGTGATGGAAGATAGGCAAGTGGTTACCTTTGGAGGAGGGCAGTATCTGGGAGAAAACACAAAGGAGTACTCTAGGGTACTGAAAATGTTCTACATCTCAAACTGAAACGTGGTGACTTGGGTGTAGTAGTCCTGTAAAAATTCATGGGTTGAATGAACCTTTGATTTGTACATGGTATTTAAGTTACATCTCAATCAAAAAGTCAATAAACAAACATGAAAGTTATTGGTGATCTTGAAGACATCAGTTTTGGGAAAGTTTAAGTGTAGAAGTCCATAATATGTGAAATGTAAGTAAACAAGGTAAGTAAACTGAGACAGTAAATATAGACTCATTTTTCAAGAAGGTTACTGGTGAAGCAACAAAGAGATAACAAAGTAGGTGGATAGCACAATTCAGGGACATTGTGTTGTTTTGTTTTTAAGACAAAGAGAAAATAATATACATAACAAGAGCAAATGAAATGAAGAACATAAGTCCAAGAATAAGCCTCAGAGAGAAGGATGAAGACTTATTTTTCTGAGATTGAAGCAAAAATGGAGTGACACAGAAATCCTAGTATAAAGAAGAGGGGGAAATCAAATAACCTTGAACTCTTTTAGTGAAGCATGCAATGAAGTCCATTGGACCAGGTAAATTGAGTTGGGAAAGTTTCTGAGCTTTAAATACATTTTTTAAGTTTCAAATAGGTACTGCAGAAAATATAAAAGGCAAAGATGAGGGGGGAAATTACAGCAGTAGGACAATCAATGCTCAGTGACCTGAAAGCAAGGGCAGAGATAGCCGATGGTACAGTCTACTCAGGGCTTAGGTGGAGAATAAAAGCTGAAAAAACAAAAAGGAGAAAAAAATCCAAGTGCTAGCTAGCATGTGCATCACTGAAACTATATAATAAGGAATGATGTCTAAAGAAAATATTTAACTGATGAGAAAGTGGCAGGAGACCTAACAGAAGTCCTGAAAGCTTCAAAGACGAAGTCAGTAGGGTCTCAAGTGCAAAAGGAAAGCTGTCACTAGAGTTCATTACTACTGTAGAGTTCATTACATTCTTCTGCAAATCCCACAAGATCAAAGACCATACATTCTTTCACTGGACTTCCTACAGCTACTAATGGCAACTTCTCCTTGATAAAACTGACCTTTATCCCCTACTTCTAAATACTCCTACACTTGATTAATAAATTATATAAACACATCCTGTCCATCAAAAATTCCATTAATATTTCTACACTGCTTTCTGTGTTTTCCCGTCAAGGTGTTTTCAGTGGGAAACTCCTAGAAGGCTGAGTCTATATCTATGAATCCCTGTTCACAGTGTTGGGCTTTGAGATTGCACACCTGAAGATGTTTTAAAAAGTGCTTTCTCGTGAAATAGATGGTTACTGAAGAGAACCGTAAGAAAGATTCTGAACACACTTCTACAAGACTATGTATAATGACGGCTAAATCAGAGAATGCTTACTTAGGAATGACATCCGTTTTTATAACTGTCAAGACAACCTCCAGGAAATAGGATAACATTTACTATATCATATTACTTCCCCTCCCTTACACTGTTTACCCCTCTGGATAACTCCTCAATCAATACCCCTTTAGCGAGCCTATTCTTTGCAGTTCATTTACTCTCAGCCCACATTCTAGCGTCCCTTTTTCCCTGAACCCCTGACTATAAACGCCTATGGAACCATTTTTCACCCCCCTACTGCCCCATTTCCCATTCGACCCCAGGTCATCACTTCCATTTCTCCACTCCCCATTTTTCCCTCTCCGGACCTCCCATTTCTTCTGCAGAACTATTCAGTCCCCTCCCCTCAAATGCCCTAACCCGTCTTCCCGCCTGAGATCCCCCTCCCCCACCGCTTCCACTCAGGCTCCCCGTCCATCCTTTCCCTCCCGGACCCCGGTCCGCCCTACCTGCTCCTTGACCTCGGGCCCCACCAGATGTGGTCACGCTCTCTCCGGCTGCTTGCCCGGACGCTCGCGGGCGGGGCTGGAGACAGACGTCGCTATCAACGGGCATGACCGGCGACCCGATCGATCGCGACTTCGGCCATCGCTCATCACGAAGCGCAACGTTTACGACAGATCGAGCACCGCGTTGATCCGGTCCGCGGCTCCGGGACCCGCCAGCCATCGACAGCATAAATAACGCCATAATACCATGTTGGGCGCCCGAAACCATAAACCCCCAGCTCTCGCGACTCCTTCCGCGCTGCCGGACTCAATGCGCCGACCTCTGGCATCAGCCCGGCGTGCCGCACCCAGCATGTTTATATCTTCCGGCGCGCGGCGGCCGCCGCGCCACTCCCTCATTTCTTGCTGCCATCGATCTGACCGGGCCCCATATCCCTCCCCTTCCCGCGACTCCCCTCCCCTCCCCGCGACTCCCCTCCCTGCCCCTCCCCTGGCGCGCGCGCACGGGGAGCGAGCCCGCCTGCCATCTCCGGCCGCGCGCAGCCTCCCGCGCACGCGCCGGCGAACGGTCGCGAGAGACCCGTCTGTGGCCCCTCTGTGTGGCGGGGAGAGCGGAAGGGGGCGGGGCTCCTGGAGCGCAGCTGCAGCTGCGGACACTCATTGATTCTTTCATTCATCCATTCATGAAATTGTGTGTCTGGCCAAGGTTAGTGGTAAGGATCCAAAAACGAATTAGAATTGATCAGTGTCCTCAAGGAACTACAGGAGAAGGGGCCAGGAACAGGAAAGAGTCAAAATATACAACGAATGAATAAAATACTGATGCACGCCTTTTTATTGAGCGCCTGCCAACTGTCGCCTAATCTTCACATCGCACTTTGGAGACAGGTCTGCTCATTTTCATGTTATAGAAAAGAACACCAAGGTGAAGTGACATGCACTCAGCAAATAGTGAACAAACTAGACAAGACCCAAATTCTAGCTCTTCTGTAAACCCCTTCCACTGTTTCCTGATGCTTCCAAAAAGTAAGACAAGGTGTGGAAAGTCCTATTAAAGAGGAAGAACTGATGGATTCCTTCTAGGGGAAGAGGACAAAAAGACTTCTGGAACGATTCCCATGATCACCCACTGACAATGAAGTCATTATGTTATAACCCAGTCCAGCCGGCCACAGTCAGTCCTGCTGTGGCCTGGGCAGCCTAGCCTGTCACTCCCAGTGACTCATCTGCTCAGCAACGTGGCTGTAGCTCAGCACTGTCTAGCGTCCTCCTGGCTTCAGTTAGTCTGCCACAACATTGTATTTTTCCTTCTTTTGACTTAAACAGAGTTCTTTCCCTGAAGGCTTCCCCCATTTTTCCTGAGACTCCTGGGCCATGAATCCTTTCTGAGAGTGCCTACTGGATACCAGATACAGTGCATTCAATTCACACATATGCAAACAAGAGGTAAGTTGTGTTATTTCCAATTTACAGCTGAGGAAACTGAGGCTCAAGTTACATAACATGCTCAATATGATACAGCTAATAAGTGCAGAGACAGGACTCAAATCAAGGTCTGTCAGATACCAGAGCCTACACACACAACCAAAATACTCTATAGTCTATCACCAGCCTTTTCCAGTATCCTCTCTTTCAGTTCCTCACCGCCATTCATCCAGTTGCCTCAACCAGAAACTTGGAAGTCATCCTAGACTCTTTCCTTACCCTCCTACCCTCACATCCAATTAATGAACAAGTCCTGTTGCTTCTGTAACCTTACTATCTCTCCAATCTGTCTCCTCTTTCCATCCCACCATCACCACCTCAGCTCAAGTCTTATCTTCTCTCACCTACTCGACTAGGTAACCTTTCTAACTGGTTCACCAGCAACCATCCTTTCTTCAAAATTATCCTCCAAAAAGCCTTTACAGGAATTATCATATAACATGTTACTCCTTTATTTAAAATAATTAAATGGATTTCCATGACCCTCAAGATGAGGTCTCTGCCTACTTCATGTTCTATTAATCCCTGCTGTACCAACTATTTACAGTTATACCAGCCATTCATAGCTCCCTGCATGTACAGAGTCTGCCACATTCTTGGTTACAAACAATAAAAACAAACTCTGGCCTTCCAAAGCCTAAGGAATTTATTGGAAGTCTATAAAAGGGGCTCACAGAACTGAACAGAGATTGGAGATGCAGGCATACGAAATTGGCAGGAAACAAGAAATAAATCCACACCTATATGATGAATTAATCTATGACAAAGGAGGCAAGAATATACAATGGAGTGAAGATGATCTATTCAACAAACGGTGTTGAGAAAACTGGACAGATACATGCAAAAAAAAATGAAACTAAGCCACCTTCTTACACCCTATACAAAAATAAACCCAAAATGGATTAAGACTTTAATGTAAGATCAATACCATAAAACTCCAAAAAGGAAATATAGGCAGTAAACTCTCTGATATTGCTCTTAGTAAGATTTTTTTCTGACATATCTCCTTGGGCAAGGGAAACAAAGGAAAAAATAAATAAATGGGACTACATCAAACTAAAAAGTTTTTGCACAGCAAAGGAGACCATCAATACAAAACAAAAAGACAACCTACCAATTGGGAGACGATGATCTCCAACGATACATTGATAAAGGGTTTAATATCCAAAATTTATAAAGTACTCATACAACTCAACAACAACAACAAAAACAAAAACAATCCAATTAAAAAATGGGCAGAGGACCTGAATAGACATTTCTCTAAAGAGGACATACAGATGGCCAACAGACATACGAAAAGAGGCTAAACGTCACTAATCATCAGAGAAATGCAAATTAAAACCACAATATTACCTTACAACTGTCAGAATGGCTATCAAAAAATCAAAAATCAACAAGTGTTGGCGAGGATGTGGAAGAAAGGGAACCCTTGTGTCTTATTAGTGGGTTGCGAAGTGGTGCAGCCACTATGGAAAACAGTATGGAGGTTCCTCAAAAAATTAAAAATAGAACTACCTTATGACCCAGCAATTGCACTTCTGGGTATTTATCTGAAGAAATCCAACACACTAATTTGAAAAGATATATGCACCCCTATGTTCACTGCAGCATTATTTACAATAGCCAAGGTATGGAAGCAACCTACGTACCCATCAATAGATGCCTGAATAAAGAAGTGGTATATATATACAATAGAATATTACCCAGCCATAAAAATAGAATGAAATCTTGCCATTTGTGACAACATGGATGGACCCAGAGGATATTATGCTAAGTGTAATAAGTCAGACAGAGAAAGACAAATATCATATATTTCACTTACAGGTAGAAACTAAAGAACGAAACAAACAAATAAAACAGAAACAGATTCATAGACACAGAGAACAAATTGATGGTCGCCAGATGGGAGAGAGTTTGAAGGGCTGGGTGAAAAAGGTGAAAGGTTTGAGAAGTACTAATTGGTAGTTACAAAATAGTCACAGAGACATAAACTACAGCATAGGAAATATAGTCAATAATAATTTAATAACTATATGTGGTGTCAGATGGGTACTAGACTAATCAGGGGGATTGCTTCGTAAATTATATGAATGTCTAACCACTATGCTGTACACCTGAAATTAATATAAAATAATATTGAATAGCAATTATAAATTTAAAAAATAATTTTAAAAATAAGTCTCTACAGACTGCAAATCAGGGGCAATTTCAGGACATGGCTGTCACCACCACTCCCACACTACCACCAATGTGCTATGCTGCTGCCACCCACCTTTGTAAAGGGACTTTTGCCTTCTCTTCATAATTGCATCATCACTTCCGATTCAGTCTCTGGCCTGAGAATCCACTGATTCAACCTTGGTAACTTAGGGATCAGAACTCCATTCTAACTTCTCACCTTCCATCATAGGAACTGGGCAAGTCAGTGTGGCCCACACACTCTATGGTAGCAATTATGATCTTCCCTCTCTGCCGTGTTTTTGTCTTTGTGTGATCCCCTCTCTTTGAGTGTGCGTGGGGCCTATGACTTGCTTCTAACCAATAAAATGTAGTAAAGGTGATATGCTCTTACTTCCATAATTACATTACATTATATAAGATTCTGTCTTGCTAGCAAACTCACTCTCACTCTACTAATGGCCTTGAAGAAGCAAGGTACCATGTTCCAAACTGTCTGTGGAGAGGACCATGTGGCAGGAACTTGCAGACAACCTTTAGGAGCTAGGGGCAGCCTCTGGCCCAAGAGCCAACAACAACAACTACAAACCAAAGTGCTAAGTCCTACAACCATAAGGAAATTAATTCTGCCAACAACCTGAGTGAGCTTGGAAAGAGATTCCTCTCCAGGAGAGAACACAGCCCAGCCATACCTGGACTACTGGTCCATAGAAACTGTAAGATAAGTCATTACCATGACTAAGTTTCTCTCTTGATCTCTGCTTTAATGCATGTGTCTTTTTGCTTTTCCTCCCAGAAACAACCAGCTTACTTACCCTTTGTTCTACATTATTGCTTTATATCATCACTTCTGCCTACCAATATGATCATGGCCTCTTCTCTACTAATTAGCCTGTCTAGGCAATTAAAAAACTTCATTTCTTGCTTCATTTCTTGATTCATTCCCTACTTCCTAATTCATTTGCCTAAGGATGAGAAGCTAATTGGTCAAACTTTACCCGTCATGCTATTTTAACAGCTGCTGGATAACCTACACATTAGTCAAGAGTACCTTCTTGGTCCAATCAGCAATATCTAGAAATTTGAAAGATGGTGTCAAGTGGTACAAAATATGACTGCCTAGAACTGTCCTTAGGACTGTAGGGGAGGGATAATTTTCCATAATGGGGGATGGTATACTTCTCCAGAACTATAAGTAACATGTTTTGGAAAGCTATATTGGAGAGGAATAAAAGTGGAGACCAGAAACTACAGAAAAAGAAAAAGTAAAATGATCATGTACTTGTCAGATTTTTACAGTTGTAGGGCTAGAGACAAAGGGACAAATTGAATAAATATTAAAAATGTAGAATATTCAGGACTTGATGATTAGTCAGACAGGGGAAATGAGCAAATGGGGTGAGTCAGGGATAATCTTCAGGATTCTGGCTTAAATAATCTGGTGGATGGTGATGTCTTTCAATGTCCTAGAGAATACTGAAGGAATTATAAGTTTCATAATTTCATTTTCTCATTTATTTACATACTCAATAATTATTCATTTAACCTTACATGGAAGAGAACATTGAATAAATGCATTCGCTGGACATTAGAAAGAAGTGCAATTTTGGGAAATGCTGATTTTATGGTGCCTAGAGATATACCGGATGGATATATGGGTCTAAAGTCCAAGAAATGCTCTCAGTTTGATATACATGTGACAGAATGAAAATTATTAACAAGCAAATGCTCACAATCTTTTCTCCCACCCTTGAGTCTTCCCCTGGCCAAGAGAGTTCTAGGAATGCCAGACTGCTTCTTTGGACTTTGAGAATACAGGACGAGGAGAATGAGAAATAGAAGGAATATAGGCATACCTTAGAGATATTGTGGGTTCAGTTCCAGACCAACACAATAAAGCAAATATTGCAATTGTTACATAAAATTTCTCGGGGCCAAAAGACCACAAAAGGGACTGATAACTCCAGCATTATATCATGAGTTTATTAAGGGAACTCACATTTGAAGCATGTCTTAGGTGGCAGCGAGAAGACATGGATATCCTCTGTGCCACATGGCAGACACTAAGCCGTTACATAGGACAGGGCAGGATGGATAGGAGTACTGGGGCGTGACCAGTACATTTTCCCCAGATAAGGGGAAAATGCTTTACATGCTTACCCAGGGGCAGGACAACAGCCTGTTCCAGGAACCAACACAAACCAGCACACTGTGCGGCATAGAGGAAGGGTCAATCAGAGTCTCTGAGGGGATTTTTGGGAAGCAGTATCTGTTCTGGCCAGAATCTAGCTGGCGGTTCTGGCAGCTGTCACATCATGAAACAATGTCTCTTCCACAGGAATAAAGCAAACCACACAATTTTTTTTCATTTCTCAGTGCATGTAAAAGTTGTGTTTACACTATATGCAGCCCATTAAGTATGCAAGAACATTATGTCAAAAAAGGTACATACCTTAATTTTATTTATTTTTTTGTTATTATTTATTATTATTATTTATGCCTAGAGCATCTAGTCTTTCTAGGTGGTCTCCCATCCAAGTACTAACCAGGCCCGACCCTGCTCAACTTCCAAGATCAGACATTAGGTTTGTTTAGGGTGGCATGGCCGTAGACCATGGACTGTGGCTCCACTGGAGTGTGAACCCAGGACCTTCTGCGTGTAAAGCAGATGTGCTAACCACTACACTATGGAACCACATTTCATACTTTCATTTTAAAATATTTTATTCCTAAAATATGCTAACTATCATCTGAGCCTTCAGCGAGTCATAATCTTTTTGCTGGTGAAGGGTTTTGCCTCTATGTTGATGGATGCTGAATGATCAGGGTGGTGGTTGCTGAAAGTTGGGTGGCTGTGGCAATTTCTTAAAACAAGACAACAATGAAGTTTCCTGCATTGATTGACTTTCCTTTACAGAGAAATCTTACTAATTTCTCTGTAGCATGCAATGCTGTTTGATAACATTTTACCCACAGTAGAACTGTTTTCAAAATGTTGTGGCTGGTTTGATCTTCTATCCAGACCACTAAAACTTTCTCTATATCAGCAATAAGCCTGTTTTTACTTTCTTATCATTTGTGTGTTCACTGGAATAGCACCTTTAATTTCCTTCAAAAACTTTTCCTTTGCATTCACAACTTGGCTGTTTGATGCAAGAGGCCTAGCTTTTGGCCTTTCTCTGCTTTTGATGTGCCTTCTTCACTAAGCTTTATCATATCTACTTTTTGATTTAAAGTGAGAAATATGCAACTCTTCCTTTCACTTGAACACTTAGAGGCCATTGTAGGGCTATTAATTAGCCTAATCTCAATATTGTTGTATCTCAGGGAATAGGGAGGCCCAAGGAGAGGAAGAGAGCTGGTGAAAAGCTAATCAGTGGAGCAGTCAGAACACACACAAAATTTATTAAGTTTTCCATCTAATATGGGCATGGTCCGTGGTACCCCAGTGACATCAAAGATCACTAACCACAGATCACCATAACAAATACAATAAAAATGACAAAGTTTGAAATACTACATGAATTATAAAACGTGGTAGGGAAAGAAGAAAAGAAAGCTGTATGAATGGGTGGGTGTAGCTGTTTTGTGGTTTGTGAGGGAAGTGGTAGGAGAGGAAGAGAAGCTGTAATGAGTATTGCTACAAATCCTCTTCTCAGTTCCCAAGCAATGCCTGTGAAGGCCTTGTGTCATTTTGAAGCTACTTTTGGCTGCTGGCCCGTGTACTTCTCTAAATATGATTCCATGCAGAGACTGCTCCATTAAGGGTTATGTATAAATTTGGAAACATATAAATAGAAATCAGAGTTGTAGTAATATATACATAATACTCAGGGTATGTCTCTGAAGTAAAAAGATTCAGAGAGTCTAGTGCAGAGCCCAACATTTAAGGTAAGGATAGTGCCTGAAAAGTTGTTTTAGAAAAGTGAGGAAGCCTACAGCTTCTAAAAGCATCTTAAATTCACAGATGCTCCATCATTACAATATATAGCACTTTGCGACCCAAATAACTGTATATTATAATTTTAGAGCACAATACAAATATTATCATCTGTAGCAATGTAAAACAGTAAAATAACAAATAGATGTTGGAAAATAGGTAAGGAAAATGGATTGCTTCATCTTTCACTATAGGGAAGAGAAAAGATATTGTTCAAATCTAATAAAAAAATAGATATAAGCTTATTTAAAAGTTACTTAAAGATATATAGGTAAGCTTTAGAAGAATGTTTTTAAGAAATGTTTGTCTAACTAAAATTACATGTTAAAGGGGAAGAAAGGGAAGTAAGAAATGGAAGAATAGAAATTTTGTCATTGCTGAGAGTAGAGAGTTCTTAGATAGTTTCAAGAATCAAAAGAAAATGTTATAGTTATTAAGATAACCACTGGAAGAACTAAAAACTACAAACTTCCAAGTTAGCAGAAGGTACATGCACAAAATAAAACAAAGCAAATATAAATCATCTAATAAAGATTAAAAAACAAAAGTCATCATCATAAAACAAAACAAAAAAGTGCTTGACTCTTCAGGTCAAAAAGAAATTTAGGGATCATCTGGAGCAGAGCTACTCTAGATGTAGTCCCTGGACCTGAGCCAGTTAGCAAACTGTTTGTTACTGGTCTATAAAGTGATAAGTAAAGAAATTGAGAGTAACTTCTTGAAATTAATTTCTAGCAATTTGGCAGAGTAATTTTATATCAGTAAATCTAATCCTAAGAAATTCTGTATGTATGTGTTATTTCATTTTTGTCTAGTTTCTTTTTCTTTATTTTTTATTAAGGTATAATTGACATAGAACATTATAGTTCTAGGTGTATAATGTAATGATTCTGTATTTGTACACATTGCAGAATGATCAACACCTTAAGTCTAGTTAGCTTCTGTCTCCATACATAGTTACAAAAATTTTTTCTTGCAATGAAAACATTTAAGATCTACTCTCAGCAATTTTCAGATATGCAGTATAGTATTACTAACTATAGTCACCATGCTGCACATTATGTCTCCGTGACTTATTTATTTTATAACTAGAAATTTGTGCCTTTTGACCTCCTCAGCCATTTTGCCTACCCCCAACCTCTGGAAACCACAATTCTGTTCTTTGTCTCAATGAGCTCAATTTTTTTGCGGGGGGAGGCTGTTTTTAGATTTCACATATAAGTGCGATCATATGGTATTTGTCTTTCTCTGCCTGACTTATTTCTAAAATGCCTTCAAGGTATTACTATATTGTCACAAATGGCAAGATTTCATTCTTTTTTATGGCTAAATAATATTCCACCTTGTGCGTGTGTGTGTGTGTGTGTGTGTGTGTGTGATGTTTTCTTTAACCATTCAACTAGCAATGGACACTTAGGTTGTTTCCATGTGTTAGCCTCCGTAACCACATAATGCTTCAGTAAACATAGAGATGCATATATCTTTTCAAATCAGTGTTTCCATTTCCTTTGGATAACTATCCAGAAGTGGAATTGTTGGATCAAATGGTAGTTCTACTTTAGTTTTTTTTTTGAGAAAACTGCATATTATTTTCCATAGTGGTTGTTTTTCTGGTAGCTCTTATTGTGTTTTACAAAAATATTAGCCTATGCTATCATAGGAAAAATTTTTTAAGTCTCAGATAGTTGAGAATCCCTGATGTAGAGCAGGAGCAACAGCAACATCACCTGGGAATTCATTATAAATGTAAATTTATTGAGTTTCTCTTATTTTAGGCATTGTACTGGGCATGACTCTGAAGAAATCACAATTAATCTAATCTAATGAGTGAGTAGGCATTAGTCTGGTGAATATCTCCAGAGCTCAGGTTCTTCATATTTTACTATATTACCTTCATCTATTCCTGAATTCATTCATTCAACAAAATTCAAAGAGTGACTACTATACTTCAGGACTTATTTCTGTTAAACAAACTGAGATGAACATAAACCTTGGCCCCACTAAAGTTATAATATAATAGGAACTTAAATTTTTATAGAGGTTTAAGCCTATGTCTTGAATTTCCAGGTTCTACTTTACATTTTTCCATTAGTAACACAGTACCAGACAGTTTTGATAACTGTTGCACTATAGAATATTTTAAGTTGAGTAGAGCTCTCTACCGGTGTCTGTTACGAACATCTTTCTATTTCCCTAGTTCTACATTTCTAAACATTTTACTAGAGCAGTCAGCAATTCTTGAAACAGTTGACTCTCACCTTCATAAGAAGCTACTTCTTTCTCTTGGCTTTCAGAACAACACCTCTTACCTCTCTGATTACCCCTTCTCAGTCTCTTTGAGATGTCTCCTCCTCTACCTAATTTTTAACTGTTCACATTCTTCAGAGCTCTACCTTGGATTTTCTACTCTTCTTACTCAATACATTTTCCTTAGGTAATCTTGTATATCCCTATAACAAAATACCATATAAATGCTGTTGACTTTTAAATTTATAACTTAAATTTAAATTTATTTCAGATTTCTTTTCTGAGCTCTTCACTACTTGATGTATTCTTGTTAAAGATCTTTAACAAACCATGTCCATGATGAACTTTCTTCTCTTCTTACTCAGCTTAAATTTCATGATCATTCATATTCACTCATTTTTATATACCATTGACTCCTTTGTCCTTCCCTCACTTGGTATACTCACTTGGCAAAACAAAAACTCTAGCTAAATCCAATTCTTTGCCTCTTCCTTGTATGTAATGCTGTAACTGAACAGGGCTGGGGCAAATATACAACAATGTGGTATAGTCATGGCCATAAATCTTAAGTGAGTCTTATTGTTGCCTGACAATTACACTGTATGTCCCTACTCCACTCATTCTCCCCTCTACTAGATGAGTACATCATACCTTACTACCAAACCCCCAATATATTCTTTCCTGTCTTCACTCTCAGATAATGGCTTTGCTTTCTACTTCAGAAAACAACTTCCACAGGATCCCACCATCACATCTTCTTACTTGCCGGCATCCGAACCGCACATTTTGTTTTTCTATCCGTTATCATAGATGAAGTATCCAGGTTCCTATCTAAAGCCAATCCTCTACTTGTACAATAATTCCACCTTCAGTCATCTACTCAAGAATATCGCCCTAGCCATGGCCGCGAGCAGACTTTCGGCTGATGATGGACCTGCTTGCTCTGAGCACCAGCGCTGGTTTGGCTGCACAGGGGACACCAGGGATTTACAGGAGGACACTGAGTTGTCACAGTGAGAGCTAAGGTGGGACTCGCTCTATACAGAAGTGCCGGCAGTATCCATTGTTTCTCTGTTGAGCCCTCTCCACTCCCAGTGTACGGTCGCAGTGCTGCCATAGGGGAGAGGTCATCCAACTGGATATCAGAGGACACTCTGCCCAGAGGAGTCAATGAAACTCCATCTCCCCCAACTCGGGGCCCCACCCAAGCCACATCCAGATGTGTCCTCGCTTAGTTAGGTGCCCCTTGCTTAGCAGTGCCTAGACTCACACTGGTGGCAGCTGGCTTCAGTTTCTGGCCTTTCGAAGCAACTATAATCACAGCATCTGTGGATCGCTTGCTGAATCTTAACGGGTAGCCCCAGAGGGGCACAGGTTGGGGCTAACTTTGGCCTGCAGCTGAACCCCTTTCAGGACTGTACCACCGGACATCTACTACACAAAGCCTCACGAATAAGACCAGGAGATTTAAGAGCTTTGCTTAGTACATAGAAACAAACACAGAAAGGCAGCCAAAATGGGAAGACAAAGAAGCAGAAACCATGTAAGAGAACAGAACAGAGATCCAGAAATAATGGAGTCAAGCAATCTAACAGATGCAGAGTTCAAGACATTGGTTATAAAGATGCTCAATGAGCTTATGTTCGGAAGTATAGATGAATTCAGTGAGAACTTTAACAAAGAGATAAAAAACATAAAGGTAGAAACAGAAATTATAAAAGGGAACCAGTTAGGAATGAAGTACACATTATCTGAGATGAAGAGTATATTAGATGGAATAAACAGAGTGGTTAAAGAAGAGAATTGAAGAACTGATGTAAAGGATAAGGAAGCCAAGGACACTCAATCAGAATGGCAAGAAAAAAGCCAAGACTAAAATTTAAGGAGCCTATAGGACACATTTAAATGTAAAATATCCATGTCACAGGGGTGCCTGAAGAGGGAGAACAAGAAGTTGAATATATATTTGAAGAAATAATGATGGAAAATATCCCTAATCTGGTGAAGGAAATAGACATACAATCCCAGGAAGCTCAGAGAGTCCTAAAAACCAGGAACCCAAAGAGGCCCACATCAAGACACATCATAATTAAAATGCCAAAGATTAAATACAAAGAGAAAATCTTAAAAGTAGCAAGAGAAAAGCAGTTAGTTACCTACAAGGGAGCACCCATAAGACTAGCTGCTGATTTTTCAAAAGAAACTATGCAGGACAGAAAGGCTTGGCAAAAAATATTTGATGTGATGAAAACCCAGGATCCACAACCAAGTATACTTTATCTAGCAAAGCAATCATTTAGAGTTGAAAGACAGATAAAGAGCTTCCCAGAAAAAATAAGCTGAAGGAATTTATTATCACCACGCCATAGGAAATGTTGGAAGGACTTCTTTAAGAAGAAAAAATATGTATCAAAAACAGGAATAAAAAATGGTAACAACTACATTCCAATCAATAAGTATCTCAAATGGAAAAGAATTAAGTGCTCCAACCAAAAGATAGAGTGGCTGAATGGATACAAAAACAAGACCCCTACATATGCTGCCTACAAAAGACTCATATCAGATTAAAAGACACACACAGACTAAAAGGAAGGGATTGGAAAAAGCTATTGCCTCGATGGACCTAGAGGGTATTGTGCTGAATGATGTAAGTCTGATAGAGAAAGACAAATATCCTATGATTTCACATACATGTGGAATCTAAAGAACAAAATCAACAACAACACCAAAAGCAGAAATAAACTCATAGATACAGAAAATATTTAGAGGGATACTAGACAGGAAGGGGGGTGGGGGGAACAAAAAAAAAAGCTAAAGGATTAAGAGGTACAAATGGATATTTGCAGAATAGACATGGAGATGTAGAGTGTAGCATGGGGAAGATGGTTAATAATATTGTAATAAATATGTAAGAGAGAAGAGGAGTACTAGATTTAATGCGGTGATTGCTTTGCGAATTATGTGGATCTCTGATTACTATGCTCTATGGCTGAAACTGGTATATTATTGTATGCCAATTATAATTGAAAAAAATTCATTGAATTATACAGTGTAAATACAAGCAACTAATTGTCTAATATTTCAATAAATATAAAAAATAAATAATTAATTGATTGATTAATTTTTTTAAAAAGAATATCACTCTAGAAATGCTGCCTTTTCTATCTTATATCATAAATTTCCCTCTCTGTCCTGGATCATTCCATCAATATATTTGAGGTTTCTCTTGTCTTTATTTCTCCCATCACCTACTCCTAATAATTTTTGCTCCTCTGTGTAGCAAAAATTCTAAGAATATTTTCTTATATACACTATCTCTAACTCCTCTCTTCCATCCTAGTTTTAAAAATCTTTTTGTTATAAAATATACAAACATACACAAATATTGAGAAAAATATAGTAAATCCCTATGTATCCATTCCAAATATTCTATAATTATGAACATTTTTGCTTTATTTGCCATTTTTGCTTTATTTATCTCTCATTTCTTTTTGTTGCTGTAGTCTTTTAGAGTAAATTCCTGATAATATGTCATTTCAACTATAAATACTCATACACATTTCTACAAGACAAGAAAATTTTCTTACATAAATTATCACCTCTTACAAAATTAACAATTCCTTAAAAATAACTGATATCTGCTCCACATCCAATTTGCTCAAATTATGTCCAAAATGTCTTTATATAGTTGATTTATCCATTTTATCTTAAATACACTTCAATTAAGCTTCCCCTTACCATCACTCCATCAAAATTTTTCTGGTCAAAATCATTAATATTACCATGTCATTAAACCCAATAATCAATTTTCATCTTACTTGGCTTTTCAGTTGCATTTTATATATTTGCTCACTCTTACTTCATTTGTTTTTAGAGAAAATTATATAACGAAACCCCATGTACTATTATTACACAGCTTGGATAATTATCAACATTTTTCCGTTCTTGTTTTATTTACGCACTGCACTTTTTTTCTATAGTATTTAGAGGAATTCTTAGACAGCATATAATTTCACTACATATCTCTTTAAAACATAATTATTATTGTATTATCACACCTAACAAAATTAATAATTTCTTAATATCATCAAATACCTAGTTAATACTCAACTTCCCCCTTTAGTCACACACACAAAAAAAATCGAAATTCTTTCCAAACAACATCCATTTGGCTAACATATCTTTCAAGTTTCCTTTAATCTAAAACAGTTTCCTCTCCCTGCTTTCATGCCATTTATTTGCTGAAGAAATTTAAATTTCCTACATTCTGCATTTAGCTAATCAGATCCTTGTAGTGTCATTTAACCTGTTCCCTATCTCTAGCATTTCCCTGTAACTTGGTAGTTATATCTGGAGGCTTGATGAGATTCAGATTCATTTCTCATAGCGAGAATACTTCATATGTGGTGCTGTGTTTGTTTTTGTGCTGTACTTCTTATCACATCATATGAGGAGGCACATAATAACTGTGGTGCTACTTTCAGTGATGATAAGACCGATGAGTAGGTTCATACTGTCAACTTGATCCATCCATTATAGATTATCTCATTAACCATTCACATAGTGGTTTTAGCAGAGAACGATGATCATTGCCTAAATTTGCTATTCACTATTATTTCATTAATGAATCTAATATCTAATTTTACAGAAAAGCCAAAAATGTGCTTGATTCTTTCTCTGTTTACCAATTTTCAGAATAACGAGTGCTCAGCCATCTCCAAAGGAGATTAGTGAGTTTTGGGTTTTCTTTAGGATTAGTTATGGGTTCATGGTTTCAATCTATGTTAGTCATTATTCTTTGTTGTTCAAATTGCCCAATTTTTGGTTCCTATGTCTTTTCATCCTTTTGACAAATCCTAGTAGTCTTTGGTAGTTTCCTTGCTTTCTGGAAAAGGGGATGTCCAAGATTATCCTGTGTATTTCCTGCATCAAACTTAGGATCAATCCATTTTTTCCTTTCTGATCTACTTTTTTACCTAACTAACATTCAATAAATTATATTTCTATCTATCCAGTTGTTTGAGCCAGAAACCTGGAAGCCATCATTACTGATGCCACTGACTCCTTTTGCCCCTACATGTAGTCAATCATCAAATCCTCTTGGGTCTATTTATAGAGAAAAATCTCAGGCCACTATCATCTTTCATTCCTACAAGTGAAATAACCTTCTAATTGAATTCTCCATTTCTATTTTTACTCCTTTTAATCCATTTGCCATCCAGCATTGGCTTTTAAAAATATGTAAGTCAAGAGGCTTTGTTTAATGTTAAAATGAACACATGGTTTTACAACCTCCCTTTCCAAAACTCACATTGAATTTGTACCAAATATAAAATAAATAAATAAATAAAATCCAGTTTGTAGCAAATTCCTACAAAACCAAAAGCAGACAGGTCCAATGGTCTTGATAATATTATAGTATTTAGTTAGGTGTTAGATTTATTTTATTATGCTGGTGTTTATTTTATTAGACTTCAAGCTTACATATATGTTACACATATTATTTTGTATGTCTCTACACATTTATTGCTCATTAAATACACATGTTATCCTCCACATTTCCCAGCATTCTTTGTAGTCAGGTAGGACCTCTTGACCAGGACTGACCAAAGGGCTATGAAAGGAAGGTTTGTAATTTCCAAACCAAAGTGAGAGCATAAGTTTGCCATATTCTTCCTCCCTCTGCAGCTATAACTGTAGAGACTCGTTTTGAGATGGCAGAGCCATAATGGAAATAGATGAAAGTGCTGAGTCATCACATGGAGGACAGCTAACTGGTAGAGTCAGACTGGACTTATCAGCATGGACAAGAAATAAGCCTTTGTTGTTGCAAGTCATTAAGATTTTAGGGTTACTTTCTAGCCTAGCTTAGCCAAGCCTAGCCTAAAAAATTCAGTATTTAGTACTATATAATTTTTAAACCACATTTTTTATAGATAAGATCATACTGATAAGTAAACTATAGTTGAAAACAACACAGCTTAAAACATGTGCAGAAAACACTAAAATGAAGGTGGAAATAGATCTTCTGGGAGAGAGAATTTTTAAATTGGAGCAGAGGGCACCTCAAAAGGGAAGCAGAACTTAAGATATTAATTGAAACACTGTTTATGGAATAGCTGCACTACTTAGCATCCTTCTCTTTATTCATAGGCAGCCACTAGCTTCCCAGTTACTTCAAAAGACATTCTGAAAATAAATGGAAGAATCTGCCTCGAAGAGTTCATGTCCCATGCTCCTTGTTTTGGTATTTGAGTGGGGGAAGTTTTGCTAGCTAACCTCCACCCTATTTTAATTATATATTTACCTCAATAAACAAGTTCTAATATCAAACTTCTTATTACTTAAACTTTTATATATGTAATAATTTAGAAACTTTATCTTCCACATACTCTTCTTGAAAAAATACATATATGATTGAGTATAAGTGTGTATTCCAGCAAAAATATAAAGGAATCCTCTCAAAAGAAGAGGATATGAGAAGAAACAATTGAACATTTATATTATTAAAGGTACAATAAAAGTGAATAACAAGATTTAGTTATACGGTAGGCCTAAAATACAATTGTTCAAATTAGGATAAAAAGTCAAGAGTTAAAGTGGAATTAATTCTATTCAAATGATAATCTGTTTATCAAGATGAAGAATCTTATTGATATGATAAAGAAGAAAACAATTTCTTGACTTAAAAAGAAAAAAGACTATTAGAATCTCCGGGAAAAAAACAACAACAATACTTAGAGCTATGGTCCAAAAATGAAGCAAATTAAAAATGTGGACTATTACAGCAATCAAAGGCAAATAAGAAAATCCACTTGACCGTGACACTTCTATTATTATTGTTAAAGTTTTATAATTTTTAGATTAGATTTTAAAAAGTCCTAATAGACTTCAGAACATCTTTGTGAACTTCAACCATTATTAATTGTGCTAGTCTCCGATCCATGTCTTGCCCTTCCTCTATTTTGCTCTGTCTTGCAAGGGATTGGCTCATGCAGGTTATATTTCTAAAGTTTCCTAACCTGGTTACTTTGGGTTAATGGGAGGGATACTGAGGGAGCTCTACTTCAGGCAGCATCTCCAACACTGGCTGTGTCTTTTCTATGGTTTTCGGTCTCACAGAGTCCCTCCCTTGCTATCTTAGCTCCCACAGTGCAGTTCTTTCCCCTGTGGTTTCAGTTCCTACTGAGCGATCCCAGCTCATGGTCTCTGTTAACACCACCTCCTCTGATTCTCCAGCATAGGGGTTATAGAAGCTTCCTGCTGTTGCTAATTTCTGAGTTGCTTCCCTATCTCCTGTTTCACTTCCAAACCATTTGTAACTAGTTCCCTGTATTAAATTAACTACTGGCATAGGCTGTGTTTCTCTGACTAGACTTTGACGGATATAATTAATCTAAACAGTGTGTATAAACTGTGAGAATTAATTCTACTCAATCATCCATCAAAGAACAAGAAAGGAAAGCACTGAGACTAAAGAGTTCTAGGAGCAGTTAGATAGGAATTTTTCCACACTGTTTTTCTATAGAATTCCAGAGGGTGGGCTATCTCCCCTAATGTGAATCATTCTCCCTCAGTATTCAATCCTAAATTCTCCAACTATCTGTTGAATGTCTGTTCGTGCTATATCCTGAGGGAGGCATAAAAATTAACTGGTCATGATACTTGTCTAGGTTCAAGAATCCTAGACCCTAGTTTAAGAAATAAAATGTGGAAGTGCTCAGAAATAGGCAATCCTTGTTCTATGAGGATTCAAAAGAAGAAAGAATCAATTCTAGCTGGAGGTTCAGGAAGCATCTCAAGAAGGTGATGCCATTTGTACAGAAACTTGGACTATTTTGATAATGAGAGATCATGGATGGAACAGCATGAACAAAGGAGTGGACTTGGGAAAATGCAAGTGGTTTATAGTAAATGGTAAGTATTTTAGTTTGACTAATGAAGTATCCAAAGAGAAGTAAGTAGTGAGAATTATAAGTGGAAAGGTAGTAAGTAAATCTTGGAAATTCTTTGAGTACCAAGCTTTAGAATACAGACTTTAGACATTGGGCTATGGGTTGACAAACTACAGACCACAGGCCAAATCTGGCTTGCTGCCTATTTTTGTTAGGCCTGTGTTACAAATCAACATTTGCATTCTATGTGATGATAGAAAACATTAATTTTGAACCCAAATTAAGCAAAATGTTATTTCTTTTCAAAAAAGAATTATATTCTCCTCATGAGTAGACTAGTATTTTTTTAAAAAGTATTAGTTATTATTATATTTTGAATTTTGTCAATAAAGAGTTTATAGAAATTTGTTTTCCCTGTTGTCAAATAAACATCTACATAATGTTCTTAACTTTTCCTCTTGGCCCACAAAATGTAAAATATCTACTATCTGATCCTTTAAAGAAAAAGTTTGCTGACCTCTGACCTAGGCGGTAGAGTAGCCAGGCTCAGAGATGTGTTTTGGGATGTCTGGTTGGATTTACATAATCAGTCCAAGAAAATGGAAATCAGTGACAGAGAAATTAGTGAGGAACCCAACATAATAATCCAGGAGAGAGACAATGAGGACTGTATTCATTGAAACTTATCAGGTTGCAAGTGATCATTATCTAACTCAACCAGGTAAGCAAAAGTGAACATGGAACACATGGTTAGTTGCCTAGCCAATATCTATCTTCCATACTAAGAGAATTCTAATTTTGTATAGGCAACAGTGTACGTAGTAACTAAAATTTCTTACCTTTCTAGAGTGCAAATGGGAATAATCTATACTTAGGGGTGGCCATGTGAACCAGTTCTGGCCAGTGAGAGAATAAAAGGAATTTTTAGAGTTAGGGTCCAGAGGTATGTTGCTGATATGCTTTCATCTTCAACCTTTTGTCCTTTGTCCTTTCCTTCTCTTTTTGATAAGAAAGTAGACTCTGCTTGTAAAGTATAGCCATTATCTTGCCTCATGTTAAGGATGGTGGAACAGGAAGACAGGGGAGCCTGGTCTTTTATGATGTTTTGTAACCTGAAACAGTTTCTCTGATCCTGAGATGCCTATCTCCAAGCATCTTTTTATGGTAGGAAAATAAATTCCTGTATGGTTAAGCCATTTTAATTACTTGCAACTGAACACATCCCTAACTGATAAAGAGATGTATTAGAAGGGTCCTAAAAAACTCACAGATTATACAAACTCAACTGGAGTTCAATGAACTGTTCTTGGAAGTAGCCAAAGAACTGTAGATCATCCCTCTTTATCTCATTACTTAATAAATAGTAAAGATTGGTTTAATATATTATGATATCCTCTTAAATGCAATATTATGTAACCATTATAATAATAGAAATTAAAAAGTATATAGCAGCATGGAAAATCCTTCTAACATAACCTTAATTATATTAGCAATGCTCCATGTATAAATTCAAATGAAACAAAAGTGTATGAAGTAAAAACTGAAAGCTTACCCCAGGGTAACTATTGTTAAAAATTTTGTGTGTTCACAAGCATTTTTCTATACATATAAAATTGTATATCCTTATACTTTTACTTATCATTGTCCATTGAACATTTTACATGTCATTATATAGTCCTTAAAAACACATTTAATGGCAGTTTGATAATCTACTTTTCAAATAATGTACAATTACCCCTTATCTGTAAAGCTATGATAAGCTTTTGGATGCAAGTAATGGAAACCCACTCGAGTTAGCTTAAGGGAAAAATATAAACTGTTATAAAGATAGTGGAGTGTTTCAAAGATGGAAGAGAAAGGAATGCCCAAAGCGACTAGAATGTGCAACAGAATGCTCACCGTATTACTTTGTTTCTGTCTCTTAGCTCTGCTTCTCTCTGCATCTCTGCCTCATTCTCCTCTCTCTGTTGACTGGCATTCTCTGCTTTTCAGTCCACCTGGAAGATTATAGCCTGACACAATTCGTGAATTTTTACACCACTTCCATTCAAGATATCAGCCCAAACTAAACCAAAATTCCAAGCTGAGAAAGACAATATAATTGACCGAGTTTGGTCAGGTGTCTACCCTTGTCCAATCAAGGGTGGCCAATGGATCAAGGTCCCACTTCTCAGGCTGGAGGAAGGAAAGTAATAACATGAATAGACCCTCTGTTCTCAGGGAAAGGTGAATCATTGTAAGTTAAGAAGATACTCCAAAAAATGTCTACTGTTGCCTCATTATGTCAATTTTCCTTCTTAGAATAGACAAGTAAGTGAAATCATCACATCAAATGACATGGGCATTTTAAGGCTAATCGTTTTCCAGAAAGAGCACTGACCCACACTTTCACCTGTAGTGACCGGGAGTTCCTGTATCCCTTCACCTTTCTAACTCTAAGGAAATGGAGGCTCTGACATTTTCTTAATTTGAAAGGGAAAAAGTGGTATCTCGATGTGTTTTAATTTGTTTTTAGCACTAGTAGACTGAGCATTTTCTTAGATGTTCCTGAACTCCAATGCTTCTTCTGGACAAGACAGAGCTTCACGTGGTTTCTTCCCATTTCCTTGGTGAAGATCACGAAGATTCTTCCCTACAAGGCTGAGGAGTTAAACCTTCTGTTAGAACAGATGAATGACTACGGGCTCTAGAGCTGTTGTATAAATGTCTTCCAGGCTGCTTATACTTGCCCTCCAGTCACTATCATCTCTCGCCTGCTTCCCTTCCCTCCCACTACCAGTTCTCTACATCCATCCCTCCTCTCTAAGAGCCATAGCCATGTTTAGATAAAAGTTCTGGGCTGTCCAGGTCTCTCAGTTCTGTCTTCTAGAAAGTAAGAATTTGTAGAGGAAGTTCAGAAGTTCCCCATTAGCAAGAGTCAACACTGTAGCAGCTTGTATAGCAGCACAGAAGCTGGGTATATGTGGAGAATTTAGCTGTACTAACTTTTGGATGGAGCATGTGACTATGAAGACTGAAGTTTCATTCCCCTACTCTGCATCTCTCTGTGAGATTTCACCAACCCCACCCACAGCCTTCAGAGTAAAATTCTGTCTTCGTATTTGGCATATTGTATTGTCATTGTCTATGCTAGTATCTTTTTTTTTTCCCTGAAGTATCAACTCCTTGAGGACAGAGACTACATCTGTCTTGTTTATCTCCATGTCCTCAGTTCAATGAAGCTCCTCTACTAGACTTGCTCTGCCAACCTTTCACCAGAACTCCCTGGTTGGGGAGAATAAAAACTAGAGACTATAGGTAGAATAGAGACCCAAGAGGGACCATTTGTTATCCAAAAAGCTAAAGACCAAAAATTTTTTTGACTGGGGACTGAATTTACAAAGCTTATGGTAAGGGGAAACTAACATTTTCTAAGTACCTACTAAGTGCTAGGCATTTGTATTATTCAGTACTCTTTCACTTACTTGGTTTCTTTCCTACAGCTATCAGGCTCCCTGCACTGTAGGAAAGATGGCAGCCAGCAGCTCTAGACTTACATTTTCAGGTAAGAACCTGCAAGCAAAAAAGGAGAGGGCCTCAGACTGCCACAGTCTATAAATTAAGCCAAGAAAAGACTCTAATTAGCTATTCTTTGGTCATATGTCTCCTGTGCATGATTTCTTCCCATCTCCTTGGTGAAGATAATGAAGATTAATCACTGAGCCAGGGAGATGGCTTACTATGGTGGGCCATGGGTAAGTTATATGTCCGATGATAAGAAGAACAAGTTAGATCTTCAAACTCACTCCTCCTCTAGCCGTTTTTCTCCAATCACTTTTGAAAAGAGACTTGCTATTGAAATTCATTCATCCATTACTTCAAAAATAATTTATTAAACACCTTGCTATGTACCAGGACTTTGCTGGGCACCGAAAGAAGAGGAATAGAAAAGCTTGCTAGACAGCCAAGAGCTTTAGTTACCAGGGCAAAAAAGTACTGAAGCCATTGTCTGCCTTAGGAGTCTCTCCTCTAACACTCTAACTACTATACTGTAAGGACTGCCTCCTTGTGCCCTGAGGGATGGAGTCAAATTTCTTAAGGGGTCTTTTCAGCTTTCTAATCAAGAAAGAACATGCTTTTTAAGCCAAGTGTTGAATACTGGGCCTGGTCTGAAATAACCCAGAGGACTAGATATAGATAGTTAGCACATCTGGGTGGATCTGCTCCCACTACTAGGTCTTCAGATAAGAAATTTCAGATCCAGGCAGAATCCATATCAGTCCCCAAGCAACTGGGGTTGTTTTGAGACCAAAGCACAGTCACACCCCATTTTTTTACTTACTTCCTTCTTAGTCCTCCTTCATTAAATGATGACTTGACCTTCAAACTCACTCCTCCTCTAGCTGTTTTTCTCCAAGAAACTTGCTATTGAAATTCATTCATCCATTCCTTCTAAAATAATTTATTCAACATCCTGCTATGTACCAAGACTATGCTGGGCACCTTAAAAACTTAAGAATAGAAGGCCTGCAGGGGTTGAAGCAGCAGAGGTCAGCCTGACCAATTGAAGCCTTCAGTTGAGTCCTTTCCAACTCTTCCTGACTCCCAGGTCTGCAGAACACTGAGCAAAGCAGGTGTGACTTACCAGATGTGGTTTCCAGGTGTCCTAACCTATCCCCTTTCCGATTCATTCACAAAAAAATACAAGATGCCTTTTTCAATCAAACAAATAAATAGATCTATCTAAATAATCAAGGGCTCAGAAAATATATGGCTGTGTTGTTGTTGTTGTTGTTGTTATTGTTGTTGTTGTTGTTGTTCTGGACTTGGAGTATACCCGACTTCACAGATGTACACATATGTGCGCAACTTGCACCTTGGACCAAAACTGGATGGTCTGACCTCACCAGCTATCCAAGCAGTTGGCAACTATCTTTCTCTATTAATTTAGTAACAGCAGCAGTAGGAAAGTAGCCCCAAAGCAAGGTCATCTGCTCAAGGGTATATCTAGAACTATATGGTTTTTCCATAAAGCCAAAGAAGTAGTTCCTCTGGGCTTCCTCATCTTTACTGTATTCTGTTGTCAGGAAAAGTGACAAACACAATTTCCTCAGGCTAGAGCAAGCCACTCCTCAACCACAATACATTCTAAGCAATAACAACTGATGAAAGCTAAGAGGTCTCAGGTACTTTTAAATGGGTCATATGGCATTTTCTGGTATCTCTCAAGAACTCAGTGTGAACTCTCGAGCCTATTCTTGCTGTGTGACAGTAGTACAAATGACACTAGTTGACCAGCCATGTCTCCTACGGTGAAACTTCAACCCGTGAAAACCTTATAAATATAGAAAAAATTACTCTTTAATTTTCATGTGCTGCAAGACAAAATCTTCCCAAAAGCCTGATGAAACAAAGGCAGAATCAGCAGAAATAGTGAGCCAATTGCAGTTTGCTTACAAAATCCAGGCATGTGGTCAGTGATAGTGAAGGGAAACTGACACAAACCTTCAGGTAAGGCAAAGGAAGTAGCCAGAGTAACCTCTTAGATAAACCGTGGCCACTGTATGCAGGCTGGCAAAGTTATTTATTGAGATCTCATCTTTTGTAAGAAATCTCTATTGCTTATAGATGAATTAGAATTATATGCTGTATTGATTCAATAGACATTTTGATAGAGACAGAAAGTCATAAAGTAATAACCACTCCAATGTCCAGGGGTCAGGAGGAAACAGATTTTGCCCAGCACACCACATGGAGGTAGCTCAGAGTTAAAATGAGAATAGATGTCCTTGGATGAAGAGAAAAGACTATTATTTGTGAGACAGGTGGTCTAATATCATGTTACTCTCTGTGTTTATTTCCCATGTCACCTTCAAGCCTTTAGTAAAGTCTTTTTGAAAGCCCCAGCCTCCTGTCACCATGCTGCTGGGATTAAGGGCAGCATTGTGATGTAGCAACCCATCTAAGTCAGGAACAGCTATAAATAGTTCCTTAGCTCTGCACCAAGCCCAGATAAGCCAAACCTCAGCATAGACACAGCCAGAAGGAAGCGTGTCACATTCCTTCTTTGACCCTCAGTTCTCTCCTCTTACAGGTGTAATATGATATCCCAGCTAAATCCAAACTGAATTCAGAGTCTGGATTGTAGTAGAACTAGTGGGCTAGTGTATGCAGGAGTTAACACACATGAGGAGGTTCCTAGGGAGATGAATGGAAGGACTGTCTTTGCATATGCCAGAGAGACTGATGTTTCCTTGAAGAGTGAATGCCTTAATTTAAATTCCCCTAGAAACAGGCACTGAGACAAGGATTCAAGAGCAAGAAGTTTATTAAATGATATAGGAAACACTAGTAGGGAAGTGAGGAGTGAGAAAAAGGAAGTAAAGGAGGTCAACAAAGAACAAGTTATCACACCAGTTATCACTGTGGGTGACTAGAGCTTAATCCTACAAAGAAATCGTGAAAAATTGTGTAGAATACAGGACTAAGAGTTATTGCATGTCAAGAGTGAAGAACTTGGGTATATATACAGCAACTCTCATCAGTCATTGGTTGAGAACTGCTTCAAGATGTATTAATTCCCTCCACTACCACCCCTGTCACTGCACATCTGGCCTGCCATATGTAGAGACTGAGTGACCTTCAGGCAAAGAGATGGCAGATACAGGCAGATGGAAATTTGTTAGCGAGTACTTAAGTGATAAGGCCCAAAGTGTAAAAGTAGGGTACCAATAGCATCTGCTACAAAAGGGCTGGAGCACGGTGTGCATCAAATCTTTGTGAGACTTGGGGTAACTTTAGGGAAGCTTTAGGGCCCTGGCCAGAGCCTAAAGAGCATATCTATGAGTATGAGTAGGGGAAGCAGAGATAGGAAACAGAGAAAGCAGAGAGAGGTGAGGATATAAGTGGGATGGGGCAGCTCAAAAACTGGAGCCAAGAGACAAGAACTGAGAACTTTTCTATGATATGCAGGATCAAGATAATGATTTTCCAACCCCTTATCTCAGGAGGCCTAGATATGGTAGGCAGAATTTCCTAGATAATCCCTGTTCAATGCCAGCCCAAGCTGAAGCAGGGCCAGGTTACAAAATAAACTGTTTAGATGAAGGCAGAAATTCAGCTTGGCTTCTCTGGGACCCAGCACAGCAGCCAGAGTCTGAGCAGATGCACACTCCCTGAGCAGGAAATCCACTGGCCACTTTGGCCATACAGGAAGCAATCGTCTTCACAATAACAATGGAGTGTTTGCACAGGGACAAATAGTTTATGAGGCCCTTTAACTGTATTATCTCATTTGAGCCTTGTTTGGGCCCTTTGGAGACACTGTCATATCCATTTTATAGATAAAGTGATGTAGCTTAGAGGTTAAGTGATTTTCCCGTGGTCACATAATTGGTTAGTGACATCTATAGACCTGAAATTCAGGTTTGTCTGTCTCCAAAGCCAGAAAATCCTGTCTTTTCTGTTTCCTTTCCTAAATTGGTCTCCTTGGTGCTCCCTTCCTGAAGACATATATTGTAGAGGACCCTAGGAAAAATAAAGATCTACTTCATTGGGCCCTATAAAGCCCAGAACCTGTTTGTCCTCAAGCAGATGAGGTCCTCAGCTCAGCGACATGATGCTTTTCCTACCAATTTACCCAAGGAAACTTGCAAGAACTGGGATAGAGGGAACTCGGGAGCTGAACGTCTCAGGCAGTGTCCAAATGTGTTAGAAATCCTGCCCAGTGTGTGCAGCTGAGCCTGGTTGAGCTCAGACAGAGAAAGAAGGCAGAAATGCCTCAGGGCTCTTCCATCAAAATCAGGGTATAAGTTCCTCGGCCCCAGCAAGAGGTCTTGATGCCCTTAATTCTTGGGTAAAAAAAAAATGGCAATTTTCTTCTAGGAAATTCCTGAATTACTAAAAAGACTAATCTTAATTTGTGGGAAAATAAATGAATTGCAACTGTTCCTTCTACCCTCTGTTCTACCATTCAGTGAATTTACTACTTCACCGACTACCTCTGGGAAAAAATGACAGCAGACTAAAAAGTTGTTTTTTGGCTTTTTAAAATCTTAGGCTGCAAGTGAACATGATAAATAGTAAGCTTCTTATAGCTGAGACTAGCTTGCAGGTATGCTGAGCTGAAGGAAAAGCAAAGAGGATGGAGAAGGAGTTCAGCCTGGATTTGACTGGTGAGGCAGGGTTATGACAAATTAGCCTATTCTGGACATTTTGTATAATATGTGGTCTTTTGTGACTAGCTTCTTTCACTAAACACAATATTTTTAAGGTTTATCCATGTTGTGACATATATCAGTACTTTATTTCTTTTTATAGTTGAATAATAGTCCATTATATAGCAATACTACATTTTGTTTATCCTCACATCACATGATGGACATTTTGGTTGTTTTCTCTTTGAGGCTATTATGATTAATGCTGCTATGAACATTTGTGTGTAAAAGTTTTGTGTGGACATATGTTTTCACTTCCATTGGAGTGGAATTGTTTGGTCATATGGTAACTCTATTTTTAACATTTGATGAACTGCCAAACAGTTTTCAAAATGACTACACCATTTTACAATCCCACAATCAATGAATCAAGGTTCTAATTTCTCTGCATCCTCACCAACACTTGCTATTGTATGTCCTTTTCGTTTTGGTCATCCCATGAATGTGAAGTGATATTTCATTGTACTTTCGATGTTCATTTTCTTAATGACTTTTCATGCACTATTGACCATTTGTATGATATCTTCTTTGGAGAAATGTCTATTCAAATCTTTTGCTCATTTTAAATTGGATTATTTGCCTCTTTATTATTGATTTGTAAGAGTTCTTTATATATTCTGAATACAACCAGGGGGTTATATTCTAAGGATGATAAAATTCAAAGAAATCTTAAATGCTATTCAATAATTTTATTGTTGGATCATTATTTGAGACATTTCTTCTTTCTATGACACATATTTAGTGCTATAAACGTCCCCATATAGACTGCTTTTGCTGTAACTCAAACATGTTGAAGTGTTGTGTTTTCATTTTCATTAGGTCTAAATTATTTTTCAATTTCCCTTTTGAGTTCTTTAAACCATGTATTATTTATAACTTTCATTGTTAGTTAACAAATAGGAGATAATTTTCTAGAAGTCTATTAGTTTCTAATTTAATCTTATTTGTGGTCAGAGAATATATTTTATATAAAGTATCCTTTTACATTTGTGACTTGTTTGAAAGCCCAGAATATAGTCCATCTTGATAAATGTTCTATGTGCATTTGAAAACAATACCTATTATGCTGATGTTGAATATAGAGTTCTATAAATGTCAATTAGTTCAAGTTTGCTGATAGTATTATTCAAGGCTTCTGCAGGATACACATACAATCACTGTCAGAGATGATGAGAACTGACATGGTGGGTTTCAGTTCATCCTTATGAGCTCCAACTTGTGTTTCTGGCCATTATTTTTCTAGCCTTTTCTCTCTCTGTTTCATTTTGGCTAGCTTCTATTGCTGTGTCTTCAGGTTAACTTTTCTATAGTATCTAATTTTTTGTTGTTATTCCCATCTAAGGTATTTTCCATTTCATTCTTTTTTTTTTCTTCTAGAAGTTTTATTTGGGACTTTTTCTTATATTGTCAATGTCTCTGTTTAACAGGCTCATGCATGCTTTCTTCTACCTTCATGTAACTACATGAAATGTAGTTACAGTTTTAATGTCTCTGTCTATTAATTCTATCATCTGTGTCATTTCTGGATCAGTTGTCTACTGATTGATTTTTCTTCTCATTTTAGGTCATATTCTTTGCTTCTTTGCATGACTGATATTTTTTATTAGATAAGCCTTACTTTGTCAATTGTTGGGTGCTGCATATTTACATTCCTATGAATATTCTTGGGCCTTGTTCTGAAAAAGTTTATTTCAAGACTTGCTTTTAAGCTTGAGGTGGGACCAGAACAGCTTTTAATCCAGAACTAATTTTGCTACATAACTGAAGCAATACTCTACCAGATGACCTGCTCTGGCTTTTGGGAACATGAAATGTTTCCAGCCTATGTTAATTAAGATTTTCCACTTATTTTCCCAAGACTTGGAGAATTTTCTTACACACACTGATCAGCGCCCAGATGAAGATGTGAGGGGAATCTTCTGAAGATCTCCAAAGTGCTCTCTCTTCTCTTTACCCTGCAAATTCTATACAACTTGGCCTCCTCAAATTCTCAATTTTGTCTCCTCAACTTGGAGAATGCTGGACTCTGAGTTTGTCCTCCTTGTATTGTGGCAGGAAATTCTCCATGAAGTAAACTGGGGCAATTATAGGGCTCACCTCATTTGTTTCCCTTCCCTCAAGGATCACTCTCTTGTTCTGCCTGTTTTCCAACATCTAAAAAGTATTATTTCAAATATTTTGTTCAAATTTTTAGATGTTTTATGCTGAAGGGTAAATTATGGTTGTGAGCAAAAGTCTATGAGGAGACTTTGAGATTATGTAAATATCCTGCTCTCCAACATATTTTTATTCAATGGTTGTAGCATCCATTGATTATTCTTATTTTTATTGCCATGATGGTTAAAAATAGTGATTTCCTGATTATCATTCCTTTTACATTTATTAGTTGGCCTATTACCATGAAAAATACATTTCATTTTTCCCTCTTTCACTTATGTATTTAGGTATTTAGTTAGTGTGATGGACAACCTCTAAGGTGGTCTCCATGATCCCTGCCACCTGGTGTTCACTACCTTATGTGGCCCCTTTTCTTTAAATCTGTGAGACTTGTTACTTGCTTCTAATGAACAGAATACAGCAAAGGTGCCTAGGTATTTGGTTATCTGTATGTGATATTACACAATATTATAATTCTGTTGCTAGGAGGCTCTGTCTCTCCTTTGCTGGATTGGAAGAAATAAGCTGTCATGTTGTGAGCTACCATATGGAGGGGGACATCTTGCAGAGCTGAGGGTGGTCTCCTGTTGACATCCAGCAAGAAACAGAGGCCCTCAATCCAGCTGCCTGCAAGGACTGAATACTGCCAACAACCACATGAGCCTGGAAGCAAAATGTTAGCCAGACTCAGATGAGATGGCAGTTCTGATAAACTAGCTGGTTATGACTCTGGAAAACCCTGAAGCAGAGGATCCAACTAAGCCATGCCCAGATTCCCTATTCTCTGAGGCTGTGAGATAATAAATGTGTGTTGTCTAAAGCCACTAAGTTCATGCTATTATTGCTATATAGCAATAGCTAGGTAATACATTTACTTAGTTATCCACATCTTTTAGTGTCAGGACTGAAAGGACTCATGGATCCTTTTTTGAATTATATTTTCGGACTACACATTAAAATCAAGTATAGAAATGAATTAAACTTAGAATTAGATCTTCAAATTACTGTTTCACAAGATATTTAAAAAGAATAAAGCCTATTCTGTCTCTTTGTTCTCAATAGAAAGAGTTCTTGACATCATTAAAAGTAAAATAAAAACTATTTTAGAAATGTTGTTTGTCATATTTATATCATCTTTTAATTTTATAGCTTGTGTTATATGTAATTTACACAAAAATAAATATATATATATTTGGAAGGCACTTAAAATATTTTACTTATCATCAAACAGTTTGGAATATAATATTCTCTATGTATACCTTTTTTGCCCTTTTATCTAAAGCCACCTTTTTATTTGAACCCAGAAGCCTTCAGGTTTTTCACTCTATTTAGAACATTGTTTCTCATTCTTAGCAGCATATTAGAATCACCTAGTGACTGTTTGGAACAGAAGACTGTGCCCCACCCCAAACCAACTTAATCAGCATCTCAGGGGGTTAGGCAAGGTATTGTTTTAAAAACTCTTCAGGTGATTCCAATGGGCAGCCAAGGTTGAGAACTATTGCCTTTGAAATAAGCAATTGTCTTTGAAAAGTGCTTTGTGAAAAAATGCCTAGTTGGAAAAAACATCCAGTTTGAGGTGTGATTCTCTGGCAAAACTCAGCTTCTGGAAGCCCTGAAACTGATACCTAGAGGAAATTTAATCTAGATCACAAGGTGTACAGCCAGCATTCACCTCACTTCTCTTAACCAAAATTAAGTCATGAGTATTAGGTAAAGGTCGAAACCAACAGTTTTAGATGCAAAGTGGTCCTCAACTGAGATTAAAGAAGTTTTAAGTTTTGAGAGAAGTAAGGACAATAGTGAACTGTGAACTTTGGAGTTAGTTCTCTTCTAGTGTGTAAATAAACTACTTATCCTTTGATTCTCTGTTGACTTGCTTGCCAAATTGTAAATACAATGACTGCAGAATAACTAAGAACTTCTGAGCTGGGCACCAAAAAGAAACAGTAGGTATATCATCTAACTTGCCGACATTCCTTTCCTTCCATACCCTCTTCCTGAAGGAACCACTGCATTGTTTTCAATCTCCTCTGCATTTCGGGATTACATATTTCTTTGGCTAATATGAGAAATTCTGTTTTGTCTCTGCCTCTGTTAATTCTACAGCAAATTTTCTGTTCAAACCAAAAAGCCGGCTCTTTTTTCAAACTCTTTCTTCCCCACTCCTTATTTCCAGCCCAAACTATTATTTCTCAAAAGAAATGAAGAAAAGAAAAAACACAAATAATAGTGAGCTTCCGATAAATAAATTTAATCTATTTAATCATGAAACTGATTGCTTAATTGCAAAGTTTTCATTCTCCAGTCTTTAACATAACTTTCCAAGGAAAACAATGATGTATATTACCCAAACTGTATACTAACAGCTCAGAATCTTTTTTAAATGATGTATGCTCTAATAGAGTAGTGATTAGCTTCCTCTGGTGTACAGATTGTGGTCTCTAAATACCATTTTCCATTAAAAAGTATCTAGAGCTCCCTGGAGAAATGGCTGATTCTGACCTGGGAAAAATGTCAAGATGAGCCTGAAATATCTTGCACCTGAAAGCAAAGAAGTTATCAAAGACTACTGGTGTGTCAAAATGATACCGGAGTCAACTAGAAAGGGATTCCCACTAGACAAAGATGGGATAATTTGAGTATCAAAAAGAATAATGACTGCAATGAGTCGAACTAAATCAAATATTTAAAAATCTATGATTTCATAATGATGCCAAAATGTACTTTTGAAGGTTGTTAGGGCATTGAACCATTACTCTGAAAATTGATAAATGGCAGTAAGCATCAATCTTCTATCATGTCTTTAGTATATAAAATATAATTTAAGGTAACCAAAGAGATGATGTAGGAAAGTTCTTCATAGAAGGATCATTGCTAATAAGTAAATGACAAAGAAGTGGCAGAATTTTAAAAATCAACATTTTGCAATCTCTAAAGAAATAACTGATCTGGCAATTATCTAGGCAACAATACACGTGTAAAATTATTTAATCACTACAACTCTAAGAGATAGGCACTATAATTATTTCTATTCTACTGATATAATTAAATAACTTGCCCTAAGGCACTTTACCAATAAGTTTTATAGTAAGATTTGAACGTGACACTAGTTTCTCCTCTTAAATACTTCACTATATTTCTTCCTGAAAATAATAAGAAACTACTGAAGGATTTTAAGCCAAGATCTGATATAATCCTACATGTAGAAAGATCACTCTGACTTGCAGGTGGAGGATAGATTAGAGCAGGGATAAACTTGAGGCAGAAAGAGTAAAATGTTATTTATCCATTCATTGACGAATCTAGTAAATATTGAGCATCTTCCATGTGCTAGCTTCTGTTCTAGGTACTGAAAATACAGCAATGACAAAACAGAGAAAATACCTGCTTTCATATAGTTTACATTTGGATGCGGAAAGACAGCCAATAAATACATAAATCAGTAATATTTATAGTATGCCAAATGTAAATAAGTACTGTGGAGAAAAATATAGATTGAACTGGGAGAGTTCTGGGAAAGTTATTATAATTTAAAGTAGAGAAGTCAGGATGGCTTCGTTGAGATGGTAAAATTTGAAAAAAGACCTGAAGAAATGAGACATGAAGACACACTGAGGAGGAATGATCCAGGCAATTGCAAGCCCCCAAACAGGAGTGTGCCTATAGTTGGAGAACAGCAAGGCAGCCAGAGAGGCTAAAGCAGAATGAATGCAGGGGAGAGCCATAGATGAGATCAGATCCTGTAAGGTCTTTTGGCCAAATGAAGACTTTGACTTACTAAGTGAAATGGAAAGCCAATGGAGAGTTCTGAGCATAGGAGTGATATAATCCTTTTTTTATACGAGAGCTTTATTGAGACATAATTTATATATCATAAAATTTACCATTTTATAATATACAATTCAATGGTTTTTAGTATATTTACATAGTTGTGCAACCATCACCATTGCCTAATTTTAGAATATTTTTATTATCCTCAACAGAAACCCTGTACCCATTAGCAGTCACTCCCTTCTAACTAATTCTCCTCAGCTCCTGGTAATCACAAATCTAATTTCTATCTCTACAGATTTGCCTATTCTGGCTATTTCACATAAATAGAATCAGCAATATGTGGTCTCTTGTGACTAGTTTCTTTCACTTAGCATAATGTTTTCATGATTCATCCGTGTTGTAGCATATACTGGTACTTAATTTTCTTTTACTGCCAAATCATATTCCATTATATGGATACATCACATCTTGTTTATCCGTTCATCGGTAGATGGCCATTGGGTTGTTTCCACTTGGTGGATACTTAAATAATACTACTATAACCATTCCTGTCCAAGGTTTTGTGTGGACGCATGTTTTCATTTCTCTTGAGCATATTTCTGGTAGTGGAATTGTTAGGTCATATGGTAACTCTATGTTTAAACTTTAGAGAAACACCAAACTATTTTCCACAGTGGTGGCACTATCTTACAATTTACCAGTGATGAATAAGGGGTTCAATTCCTTTACATTCTCACCAACACTTGCTATTGTCTGTCTTTTTTTATTTTGGCCATCTTAGTGGGTGTGAAATAGTATCTTCTTGTGGTTTTGATTAACATTTTCCCAATGACTAATAATGCTGAGTATCTTGTCTTATGCTTATTGGCCATTTGTATATCTTCTTTAGGGGATGTAAAATCAAATCCTTTGCTCATTAAAAAATAGATTGTATTTTTAGAACAGATTTAGAATTACACAAAAAATGAGAAGACAGAACAGAGAGTTCCCATATATCTGGCACTCAGTTTTCCCTATTATCAACAACTTACATTAACATGGTACATTTTTTACAATTAATGAACCAATATCAATATATCATTAATTAAATTCCACAGTTTTGTCAACTTTTCTTAATGTTTACCTAATGTCCTTTTTTTCTATTCTAGGATATCATCCAGGATACCCTGTTACATTTAATAGTCATGTTTTCTTAGGCTGTGACAGTTGCTCAGACTTTCCTTTTTTTTAATGACCTTGACAATTTTGAGGAATATTGGTCAGTTATTTTGTAGGATGCCCCTCTATTGGAATTTGTCTGATGTGGTTTTCATAATTAGACTGGATTTGTGGGTTTGGGGAAGAAAATCACAGAGGTAAAGTGCCATTATCAAGGGTATGTACTATTGACATGATTTATGATTGTTGACCTTTGCCTATTTTTAAATTGGGTTATTTGTCTTCTTATTTTTGAGTTGTAAGTGTTCTTTATATATTCTGGATACAAGTCTCTTATCAGATGTATTATTGGCACAATTTTCTTCCTTTGGTTGTCTTTTCACTTTCTTAATGGTATCCTTTGAAGCACAAAAGTTTTTAATTTTGATGAGGTCCAATTTACTTTTTTCTTTTGTCACTTTTTCTTTTGGTGTTGTATCTAAGAAGCCATTACCTAACTCAAATTCATGAAAATTTATGCCTATATTTTCTTCAAAGATGTTATAGTTTTTGGCTCTTATATTTATGTCTTTGATTTGTCTACATAAGAAATATCCAAACCTGTAGAGAATTTTTATGAGTTTATTTGAGCCCAAACTGACAATGCCAGGAAGTAAAATCTTAAATGCTCTCTTGAGGGTGCAGTGCCTCCTTGGTGTCATACCCTGGCATTTCAAAGATGTGTTACCTTAAATACATAAGAACAATGGATAGGGCTTGCTTAAGGCAAAGATAACCTTTTAGCAGGAAAGTTTTAGACCTAAGATAGGACTACCACCATTACCTGCCCAGTTAGGAATTTATGATCAGATCACTCTGTGAGGTTACTTTCAGTTACATTTATTACAGTACCCTTTTTTACACCCACCAAAAACATGGTTGAAAGAGTTGGAGGGTTAAATAAATGGAAAGATATCCTGTGTTCATGGATCAAAAAACTTAATATTATGCAATGGAATATTACTCATCTATTAAAAAAATGAAAATCTACCATTTGCAACGAAGTGGATGGACCTAGAGGTTATTATGCTGAGTGAAATAAGTCAGACAAAGATAAATACCATATGATTTCACTTATATGAAGAATCTAAGGAACAAAAAGAACAAACTTATCAAAAACAGACTCACAAATATAGTGGACAATTTGGTAATGGACAGAGGGGAGGGGGGTTGGGGGGCTAGGAGAATGGGGTGAAGGGTTAAAGAAGTACAAATTAGTAGTTGATAGACAATAACGGGGAATGGGAGCATAGAATAGGGCATGTAGTTAGCATTAATATATTGGCTAGGTAGAAAACCAGAGGAGAGAAGGAGCAATTAGGGGGATTGTTTTGTAAACTATATAAATATCTAACCAATGTACTGTATACTAATTAAAATAAATAAATAAAAAGTTTTTTAAAAACTTAATATTGTTAAGATGGCAATACTCATTATGTAAGAAATGTAATCTTCCTTACATTCCTTCCTTAATTTCAAATGTATAAATAAAACTGCAAAACTGTTATTGTCCAGAGCATTTAAGATCTTGCTTCCTGACATTGTTGTCAGTTTGGCTCAGATAAATTCTTATAAAAATTCTCTACAGGCTTGGACATTCTTACATCAACATTTTGTAGTTTTCATTTACAACACTTGTATTTCTTTTGTTAAATTTATTTCTAAATATTTTATTATTTTTGATGCTATTATAAATGGAATTATTTTCTTAATTTTATTTTCAGATTATTCATTTTTAGTGTATGATTTTTGGATACTGATTTGTATCCATAACCTTGCTGAATTCAGTTATTCTAATAGTTTTTTGCGTATATGATTCTGTAGGATTTTCTATACAAGATCATGTCGTCTGCAAATAGAACTGTTTTACTTCTTCCTTTCCAATCTGAATGCCTTTTATTTCTTTTTCTTTCTTAATTTCCCTGACAAAACCTCTAGTACAATGTTGAATAGAAGTGGTGAGAGCAGACATTTTCATCTTGTTCCTTAAGGAGAAAGTATTCAGTCTTTCACTATCAAGTATGAAGTTAGCTGTGGGTTGTTTTGTTTTGTTTTTGTTTTTGTTTTGTAGATCCCCTATATCAGATAGGTGGATTTCCCTTCTATTCCTAGTTTGTTGTGTGTTTTTATCATGAAAGGGTAACATATTTTAAATGTATCATTTTGCTTGCTCTGTAGAGAATGGATTGGAGTGGACAAGGTCTAAAACAAGGAGACCAGTTAAGATGCTATTGTGATAGCTAGGTGAGAGATGATGATAACTTGCAGTTTTCTAGACAAGATATAATGAAAGAGAGTAGGAACTAACCCAGGGGTAATCGGAATAACCGGAAATATTAAGATAATAGAATTGATAGAGCTTTGTGACAACTGAATGTGATACTGGGCATAGCAGATAATGTTGCTGTCTTGCCCAGATCTTCTTTACTAGGCTAGTACAATCATACCCCAGCTGCTGTGGGTGTTGGCTGATAATAGCTCATATGTGTACTTCTCTTAACAAGTGACATTAGCTAACTCATTCAGAGATATCTGGAAGGTTAAATGACTCCCATCCCTGTGGAAGCCTTGACTAACAGATGTGAGGGTTATGAAAGGTTAGCCACCTTACCTCATGTGACTATATATTACAAGGATTGACATCCTTGACCTACCCATTAGGAGTGAAAAGCCATCTCTTTGGCATGATAAATTCAGTTACTAATGAAAGCCATATATTAAGCTGTTGAGATTGACTGTAATAATTGGTCTCAGAAGTTTACCAAGCACTTTGCAGAAGGACTTTGGAGATAATATAAGTATTTATGGTTAGAAAATAAAGAAAAACAAGTCTTCAAAAGTTATGTTAGTTTACGGGGTGATGAAAATAATTTATATCCTGACTGTGGTAGGCTGGCTACATGACTTTATGCTTATGATGGCTGCATGAATGTGCTTCACAGAGTTTCAACTACAGGGAGCATAACTGACCAAGGGCCCTAGCTGCTGAGTCCAGAAATTCATTACCACATTTGAACCAAATGCACATTTCAATGGCTATTCCCAGACAAAAACTGGGCACAGCTAGGATACCAAGGTAAGTCCATTGTGAAAGTTCCTAAAATCAGTTTATCTCAGACTCCCAAAAGCCTTACCTGCTATTCTTTCCTTAGACTTCCTAGCATTCGAGGACACTCCCAACTTTTTTTTTTCCTTCTCTTTTTCACATGGATCAGGCTTGCATTGTGATCAGATGGCTCTCTCAGCCTTTTCTGGCTTCCTCTTCACTTCTATTACAAGCATTGCCCTAAAAAAATATCCTTGTATGTTTGATTTCACATTGACATCTGCTTTAAGGATAACACAGTACATTTGTCAAAACTCAGAACAGTACATTCAAAATCGGTGAATTTTACTGTATGTAAAATATACCTTGATAAACTTGACCTAAAAAAATGTTAATTTTAAACGTTTATCAATAGCAGGTGAGTCATGCCTGTTTTTTCTCTACTCTACTTCCACCATCTACTTCCAAAGCTATATCCTAAAACAAGCCACCACTTAGAACTACTATAATTCTGCCTCTCACAATGACTATATCCACCTAGCCTTGCAACTTGCTTGCGCAGTTACTCCCCAAATCTGTCTGTCCTGGTCTCTCAGGGTTACTTGGAGATACAAATAACATAAGGACTGAAGTTTACAACCAACATAAAAGGAAAGAAAAGGTAAAGGAGAAGAGTACCTAGGCTAGGCAGGAAAACTGGCCTTAGCATCCCTCTGTTTGCTAAACAATCAGATGTCTGGGGCATACTTTTTTTTTTTTTCAATTCACGAATTATCACTTCTTTATTTCTTTCTCTTTTTTTTTTATTTATTATTCTTTTTATGGTGACATTGGTTAACGAAATCCAGTAAACTTCATCTGTACATTTTAACAGTAAGGTATATAACCACAACAGTGCCAGGAATAGCCAAGATGTGCTGAAGAAGAACAAGATGGGAAAACTTGTCCTACCAGATATCAAGAGTTATTACAAAACTAAAGTGGGGCATGGAGAATAGACCAATGGAACTGAATGGAGAATTAATCTGAATGGAGAATTAATCCCAGCCCAAAAGGAAACACGTTATAGGAGAGACCTAGCTTTGCATATCAGTGGGGAAAAATGAACTATTCTATAAATAGTGTTGTGATAACTGATTATACAAACAGAAAAACAAAAAATAAATTAGATCCCTATCCTAACCCATTCACAAAAATTGATTCCTAGTGACTTAATGAATTAAATGTGAAAAGTGAAATTATAATACTTTCAGAAGAAAATAAAAGATAATGTCTTACGACATTGGGAAGGGAAAGAATTTCTTAAGAAACACGTCAATGTGCAAAACATAAATAGGCTGATATATTGATAAAATTATGAACTTTTGTTCATCAAAAAAGATGATAAAATATATAGACAAACCATAAATTGGAAGAAAATGCTGACAACATATATAATCAAAAACCTAAAATCAATGAAAAAAACAAAAAATTCAAAAGAAAAATAGGCAAAAGACATGAATAGCCATTTTACAGAGAAGAAATTTAATTGGCTTATGTATTATTCTGCTTGACCTACCATGACAAAATACCATAAAGTAGTTGTTTAAACAACAGTAAATTTTTTCTCACAGTTCTGGAGGTTGAGAAGTCCAAGATTAAGGTGTCAGCAAGACAAGTTTCATTTCTGAGACTTCTCTCTTGGTTTGTAATAGTCACCATCTCCCTGTGTGCTCACATGACCTCTTCTTTGTGGGCATGGTGGGGGACAGGGAGAGAGGGAGCAGAAAAGAGAGAAGGGGAGGAGGGCGGAGAGAGCAAGCTCTCAGAGGTTTCTTCTTATAAGGGCACTAATCCCATCATAAAGGCCCCATCCTTATTAATTCATCTAAATCTAATTACCTCCCCAATTCCAAACACCATCGCACCAGGAGTTAGGGCTTCAACATACAAATTTTGTGGGGACACGATTCAATCCGTAGCAACTTATAAACATCTTTTTACTGTCTGATCTCATTAATAATGAGGAATGTAAATTATTTAAAAAATGAAATACTATTTTATGCTCACCACTTATAGAAAATTAAAACATCTGGTGATATTAAGTGTTGGCAAAGACGTGGAACAAGGGAACGCTCATTCACTGCTGGTGGGAATATAAACTAGAACAAAGAGTTTGGAAAAGAGGTACTTTCTAGTAAAATTGAAGATGCACATACAGTATGTTCTGGCAATTCTGCTCCTATGTATATACTCTAGCACTAGTTTTCAGATTGTTGGGTGCAATCCAATAGTAAATTGTAAAATCAATTTTAGTGGTGCTGAAGTATAATTTTCTGAAAGGTAAAATCATGACTCTCATAGAAATATAAAATAAACATGTCAAAATGTTATTTATCTTATTAATGAGAAAGCCAGAAAATGTTACAAGAATGTTGTACAAATTTGCAAAATAAAATCAGGAATGTTGAAATGAATTTGCTGAGAGAGGCAGAAGTGGTTTAATATCCTCTAGATCAATATAATGTAATGTTTTGAAGTATCTTCTACAGCGTGGACAAGAATTATTTTTAATACCAATTTCTTATAAAGTAGCTTAGTCAATAGGAAGTCAGAGGTCCCTATGGATTCAAATCTTTCCAGAATCTGCTAGACAATGTCTAGCCTTACACTGAAAAAGGGCATCCAGTTACCCTCTTTCGGTCATTTCCAAGTCTTCGACAATTCTTCCTGACAGTGGGTCCCTTTTAGCATTTTCTGGTAATGAAATCGAAAAAAAGAAATAGAAATTTAGTGTAATTTAGTAAGTAGAAACCATTTTGTGAAGCTTTTGTTTCAAGTATATTCATCCATATACACACATACATGGTATTATTGGGTTTGATGTAGAATGTTTTTGTTCACTGTGGGCTGGGGTCAAAAAGTTTCAAAGCCACTAACGTGACAGGATTGAGGTTCTACAGTGAAAAGAACTGCCCGTTTTTGCGTTCTCCCTTTCCTCAAAGTAGACATCCATTCACAGTGCCCGACCCAGTCAGGCAGAGACTCAGAAAGCATTTCAGTGAATGGTAAAGAATAGAGAAAGGCTACAAATGTGAAATTATCATGTTGTACACCTGAAACTAATACAATGTTATATGTCCATTACATCTGAATTAAAAAAAAAAAATTGAAAAAAAAGACTAGAAGCACCTGACCAGGTGTTCGTCTCTGTCTTTCCTTGACACTGAGGTTCGCTGGCTGCCCGGGACGCTGCAAGAACGCAGAGAGCGACGGTAGTGGAAGCGAGCGGGCCAATCGCCTACAGCCAGAAGCTCGGTCTTGCCGCCAGGCGGTTCGCGGGAGGGAAACAAGCATTACCCGGGGGCGGCAGCAGTGTCGCTCTGAGAGCGTCCGCTACCCCACAGCGGAAAAGCACTGCGCACGCGCAGACCGGCCCGCCCCAGAGGCACCCTTGGGTAGGCCCGGCCTCGCCTCCAGCCCTCCGCTGACCCCGCTGCTCAGTCATTCCCGCCTTGTCAACCCCGCCAGGTTTCCCGCGCCTTCTTCGCGCCGGTGCGGGTCGCGACTACCCGCGCAGAGCCTGAGCGGGCGCCGGCGGGAAGGGGAAGCGGCGGGTAAGAAGGGCCTGCGTCCGGGGTGCGTCTGTGACGGGTTGGGAATTTCCTCCGGCTTCCACCGGAGGAGAGAGGAGCCTCTGGAACCGGGTTCCTTCTGCCGCTCAGGCGTGCGCTGCTAGTCGAATTGTTTTCGCCCTCTCCGGAGCTTCGTCTGGTCCGGTCCGCTCCCCGTCCCCACTGGAGAATCCGAAGGCCCAGACCCCGGCTAGTCAGCTGACCCCAAACCTGTCTGAGATTCCTTCCCCGCCAATTGGTAGCGCCTTAATGTTTATCCGCCGTCAGTGTCGCAGCAGCATAGGGGTAACTCCAGGTCCAGCCCCAATTCAAGCACAAAGAGCATCGGGTTGTTTTTTGTTTTTTGGGTTTTTTTTGAGACGCTCTCGTCCTGGGATTCTTTCTGACCAAACAGTTTCCAAATGCTAAAGGCCACCAAACAGGGTTTTTTGTTTTTTGTTTTTTTACTTTCCTTTGAAGTCTCCACCGTTTCCTAATAATGTCTTTAACGTTTGTGTCTCTTGAGGCACGTCTTTTACATCCCTGTGCAATGTCCCGTAATTATGCTTTTTCCCTTTAGAAATATCGTCACTCCATGTGCCGCCTTTTGGAATGAAGTAAACCACTGGCAGTGTGATATCAGCAGTTATTAAGAAGCGTGGTAACAAATTAGGATTTCCGTTCTCTGCCCCTAGAGTGGATGGATATTCAGTGAACTCTTTTGTAGTAGGAGGCAGCATTTTAGCCCAGTGGCTGTGCTTTATACCTTAAAGTTAGGGACAGAGGAGGTAACTTATAATTAAACCACTGGGGTCCAAAATCTGCCAACAGGAAGAAATATAAAATTAAAAAAAGTTTGATAGCCAGGTCATGTTTAATGATATCTGCAGGTCAAATTTCTGCGTAGAGACAAATACAGTTTGCTTTTACATGCCAGTTAAATGTAACATTCTGTAGATGCTAATGTGAAGTTTTAGCAGCCACCTTGGAACTTCAATCAAATTTCTCAAGTTAATCATGATAATCAGCTTAGTTATTTTTACAGTTTAAGTTTGACTGAATGCTATAAACTTAATCACGTTTTTCTAACACCAGACCACACCATTTCTGTCAGTCTTATTACCAATTCTCCTTGATGACTAAATTACAAAATTTTAGTCATCTTAGATTCCCCCTGTGCATCATCTCCATATCTCTTAAATAACTGAATTTATGGTTTCTTTACTCAATAGTAACTTGGATTTATCCTTCTGATTCTCATTGTTGAAACTATAAGGCTGTTTTTAGGACTTTGCTACCTTTAGCTCATCCCCCTGAAGGCTCAAATAACAATGCTGAAACATGACTATGCCACGTTTACTTTTGATGAACCTGTAAAAGCTCAGGTCCAAATTTCTGTGCTTGGGTCAAAGCCCTCTCTAGAACCTGGTGTAATAATTCCTATGCATGTGATATAGTGGGAAAAGCCCATTTAGAGTAAGAAGACCTGGATTCAAATACCAAGACTCTCATACTAACACTTTATCTTTGGGAATCTTTGATCTTGTTTCCTTGTCTCTCATTTCAAATAATATGTGAGAATTACAGTTGGCTTAATGTATGGAAAAGCTATCAAAGTTAAAAACAAGCTATTACTGTTATTTCTTATTGTACTCATTTATTTTACAAACATTTGAAAATGTAATATATGTTAGATTCTTGTGCTATAGCTATGAAAGTTAGTCCCGCCCTTAAGGAACTGTCTTTCAAGGTGTGTTTGTGTGTGTGTGTGTGTGTGTGTGTAGGGAGTAGAGTGATAGAGTGACAAGACAGAGTGTGATATAGGCTGTAAAATAGGTAAGCTTAAGGTGAGCGCCAAACCCAGAAAAGAAAGGAATAGGGACAGGTTCCTGAAGGAAATTATATTTGAACAGTGTCTTGAATTAAAACAATGATGCAGAAGGAAAGGGTGGATAAGGGTGCCATGAAAGAGTCACTTTAAGAAAACTGCAAATTGTTAGGTTTTGTTGGAGTATTAAGTTCAAAGAGGAATATGGGAGATAGGACTGGATAGGTGAACAGAGGTAAGATTTGAAGGGCTTTGTGTGCTAAGGGGTGTGCAAATTGAAAGATTTTAAACAGACAGATGCCTTGATGCTTTTTGAAAGTTCATTCTGGCTGCAATGTGTTCTTCCTTACTGTAGTGTACAAAAACTTCTTTCTGCCTTTGTGCCTTGCCTTCTTTTCTTTACTCCACCCAGATGGGCTAATACCCTCTCCTCATACCTTAATTCTTTCTATCTTTCAATATCCACTTCAGGTCCCATTTCTGCTGTGAAGTGTCCTCCAATTATTTTAGGCCTCATTACTTATTCTCTTCTCTGAAACCCTATTACGAACAGTACCACCCAGTTTAGTCCTTATTTGCTTCCTGTGTGTTTTATGTACTTAAGTAGATCGGAAGCTCCTTGAAGATAAGGAACGTTTCATATGTGTATGAATAGACATGTTAAACACAAAAATATGTTGTTTGGTCTCTATATTTTGTTTTTCAGGGTGGGACCAGATTAATGGGCAACAGCCCTTTTAATTTATCATTATCATGGCTAATGAGGGTTGTCCCAAGGCTGGTGATAGTCCTTTTTCATCAGATAAACATGCCCAACTCATCTTGGCCCAGATCAGTAAAATGAGGAATGGACAGCATTTCTGTGATGTGCAGCTGCAAGTTGAAAAGGAAAGTTTTAAAGTTCACCGGCTGGTTTTGGCTGCTAGTAGTCCTTACTTTGCAGCTTTGTTCACTGGAGGAATGAAAGAGTCCTCAAAAGATGTTGTACAGATTCTAGGAATTGAAGCTGGAATATTTCGAATACTTCTAGATTTCATTTACACAGGTATGTTAAGTGAGCCTGTAGATTTGAGTGAAGAATGATGCAATCTCTCATGGGGACATAAATTAATCTAACATAGAAAGTAATTTGACAGTATATTATTATGAGTCTGAAAAGTTCATATCTTTTGACCCCATGTTTATTTTCTAGGAATCCTAAGGAATTAATTAGTGATACAGGCAAATATTTCTGTACCAAATGTTTATTGTAACATTATTTATAATGTTATATAATTGAATATAATTGTCTCAACAGGTCGTATAATTATGGTACATGTATATATAATGGAATATTTTTTAAATCTCACAATTCATTTAAATATATACTATCATGGAAGAATGTTTACAATATATTAAATGAAGAAAATCTGGATAAATATCACCCCAATTTTGTTTTAAAAAAATCATTTGTTTGTATTTGTGCACAAAGACCAGAATGTTGGTGTTTACCTTTAGATGATGGAAAAGTCTTATTTTTCCCTTTTTTCCTGTTTTTCCATCAAAATGTTTATAATCAACATGTGTTATTTTAATCAAAACTTTTATTTTTAAAATGTTTTTGAAGAGTTTTAATAACAGAAAATACACATAAAATTATATGTGAAGTATGTCTTATATGTAACATAAATATACATGAAAAAACAGAAAGAAATATACTAAAGTGTTAATACAGTGTATATGTATGGGAAAATGTGTGATTTTCATATTAATTTTTATATTTTTCTGCCTTAAAGTTTTTTTTTCTGTAGTGAATACATATTAGTCTTATAATCAGGAAAAAAATGTTTGAAAACAAAAACCATGTTTGATTGGTCTAGTTTGGATAACACACCATGCTCTCCTTAAAGGACTAGGTGGGAGATAATTATGTGGCCTGAAAAAGTGTTTATTTAATGCATGGTATTTAAACCTAGAAAATGACAAAAGGTGATTTTTCTTTGTGTTATATAATATTCTCTTTTGGAAATTTTCAGACAATGGCTTACTTATTTTGGGATGTAAAAATGTCTACTGAAAGCAATGCAGCTCTGCCTATTGGCTAATGCACAAATTAACATTGAGGGGTTCTTGATCTCACTTTTCTAAATGACTTGTATGAGCTGAAAACTGCTTCATAAATACCTCTGCTTCTCTTATTTGCAAAGTAGAAATTTACACAGATTTATCCAATGGAATTAGTGTTTGAACTACATAAAAACAAGAAATGCCACAAGTTGTGTATTCTGCCTCCGCTGTCTGACAGTAACAAGAAAAGATATTTAGTGACAGAATATTCATGACATCAGTACCATATTGCTTGGCACTTCCGTTAAAGAAATAAAAAGTGGTAAAACCCAGAGACATAGAAGCTACTGAGCGTATCAGGGGAAAATAACATGTAGAATATTGATATTTAAGGCTAAAATTGGTATAACAGTTAAGAACAGCATTTGGCTCCTCGTAAAAGATATTAAAAGTTTGTTTTTCCACAAAATTAATCCATAGTAGGCATTCCAAGGCTGGTATGGTGACTTCATGATGTCATTATCGTCCCATTATTCTTCCAACATTTTGCTTCGGGATCTATAGTTTGTAGGTTTTAATATCATGATTACCAAACTCCAGCCAGTGGAAGGAAGATGGGAAGGCAAAAGGGCCTGCTAGCAGAGTCTACTTTTTAAACTTTTCTGGTAGCCCTACCCAGTAACTGCTGTGTATATCCGATTCGCCAAACTCAAAAATTCGCCCCTATCTGCAAGGGAGGCTAAGAAATGTAATTTTCTGTAGGGCAAAATTGCCACCCAAAGCAAAATCAAAGTTCTGTTAGTAAGGATTTGAAAGTGAATATTGGATATTTATTGGAGAGAGAATTTTGTAGTCTTTGATACAATTAGTTCTTAAAAAACATGTTCTTTGATTTTCATTGTAATAGCATTTCTCCTTTGAGGGATGTGGAGGCAGCAAAACCTGTTATTCTGTTGATCTCTCCTTTGGACTTGGCTATACATTCTGTTAACAATTCACAATTCTAATAGATTTTAACATATTTCACACCTCAGATTTTTATTCACTTCACTTTGAATCAGATGACCTGGGTTTTTGATCTAGCTCTGCCACTAATTATGTGATACAAGGCATTTCATTTAACTTTAGTCAATTATTCATTCTTTCAACAGATATTTATGAATATGATTTTTGAACTAGATACTAGGGATCTGAGGTAAACAAGACAAGCATGGCCTCTGCCTTCACAGAATTTTATAGTAATGCAGATTAGGTATTTTACAAAATAGAAATGAACTCGTGAGAGCCTCATTTTCCTTGTGGTAAAGTGGGGATAGTAGCACTTTATAATTTATGTGAGGTTAAATGAAATAAATTTTAATAAATGTAAAAGCACTTTTTGTAATCTATAAAGCCTTATTAAGCCAGAGGGAATTCTTTTTATTACTATCAAGTAATTCTTGGCTTTATCTGGTAGCAGTCAGTCATTCAGTGCCCTTAAATCACAACCCATGATCTTATCTTCTCCAAGTTTGTGGTGAATTCTCATTCAAGTCAGTTTTATCTCAGTTTTCTTTGAATCCACTGCTATTGTGGATTCTATTTCTTATACTTTAAGAAAACTCCCTGTTTGCATTCAACAAGCCATATTCTTCCTCTCACCATAATATCTTTGGCCAATCATTCATTTAAGATAAAACTTTTGAGCACCTAGTCTAGGCTAGGCATTGAGAATACAGAAGGGACAAGCCTTGCTCCAACAGACTTTATAAATCTAATTGGGAATACAAACTTTAGACAAATAGTTTAGTGGAGTGAATGTTGTTAAAATGATAAAGAGAAAGTAAGACTGAGTGGAGAATTTATCCTTATTAGGTAGAAGAATTACAATTTTTTTCCTTCTAAATGTAATTGACTATTCGATGTCCTCTCAAAGTCATTCTATAAATATGTGAAATCAAAGCCCTCTGGAAAGAGAATAGTATATATAATTTCTTAAATGTTAAGTATTTAATGACTCTTCATATATTATAGACTCTTGGTTTATACCTAATATTAAAATTAACATCTGTGTGGCACTTGATTATCATAATTAAAGATAGGGACTCTGTCTCACCCTCCCAAGTGCCTAAGTAAATGTTTGTTAGATGCAAATAGCCTTATGTTAAAAGTATGGACTTTGATGTCAGTCCCTACCCTCAACTCACTTAACCATGTAACTTGGGGGCAAGTTACTTAAACTTTCTGATTCTGTTTTCTTAATACAAAAATAAGGGGGAAAAAACATACTAATGGGGTTGTAGTCAGGGTTAAACAAATGTATAAAGCAATTACTGCTATGGTTCATTGTAAGTGTTCCATAAATGTTAGGTATCATCATTAAAGTTTTGTGCTCTTTGTACAAATTGTTTGTTGCCTTTTTACTTAGCTATCGGTGGAATCAAGTATAATGCTTTTTGAGAATAAGTCAATGTTTGTTTTTAATTTTCTGGTTATTCTGTCGTCCTATTTCCTTAGGTATAGTGAACATAGCTGTGAATAATGTTCAGGAGTTGATTGTTGCAGCAGACATGCTACAGTTGACTGAAGTTGTTAATCTTTGCTGTGAATTTCTGAAAGGACAAATTGATCCACTGAACTGCATTGGGATCTTTCAGTTCTCTGAGCAAATTGCCTGTCATGATCTTTTGGAATTCACAGAAAACTACATTCATGTCCATTTCTTGGAAGTTCAGAGTGGGGAAGAGTTCCTGGCCCTTACAAGAGATCAGCTGATCAAAATTTTACGAAGTGAAGAGCTTAGCATTGAGGATGAATACCAAGTCTTCTTAGCTGCAATGCAATGGATTCTCAAAGATCTGGGAAAAAGAAGAAAACATGTGGTGGAAGTACTAGACCCAATTCGATTCCCTTTATTACCTCCTCAGAGGCTTTTAAAGTATATAGAAGGTAATTTTTTTGTTGCATATCAAATTAGTCAATTATCCAGTGGCTTTTTTTCTGTTTAAAATGTGATAGTGTTTTTATTTTTCAATTCAATAGCAGACATTTATTGAACAATGACTATATGCAAGATACAGACTTTTTATGTTTTGTGAGTAGACAGTAGTAGTTCAGTACTTCTACCCTTTAATTTTAATCAAATCCTTATGTACCTTTTTTGAGATTAAATACTAACAGATGAAAGTTTTAGATAAAATTAGTGACAGAACTAAAATATTGCTGTTTCTGGCAGTACTAATTATTTCAGTGTAAGATTTCTTATCACTCTGAAAAAGTCAGCAAAACCTAACATTTGAGGAAAATGCATATGCTAAAAACAAAACCAAAACTCAGTAAATCCTGCAAGTGCTCTCATTATAAATTTTCTATTGATGTAATATCATAGCTCCTAAGTAGCCTTTGAATCATCTTTAAATTCTAAACTTTGAAAATACTTTTCACCATAGTATAAAATAGTTTATATCTTTTTATTAGAAAATAATAATATTTAAATTTATTTTTAAAAACTACTTTAGACCTAGTTTCAAGATTTGAAGCTTGTTTTCTTGTCATACACTGAAACTTTAGGATACGGCTGAATTAGAAATGATCTTCTTATGAATTAAATATACTGTTAGCATTAAAGGTATAATTCTGTGAAGGAATTGTATTTAATGAGGCTGTTTGGTTTTTCTCCACTGTAATTTAATAGTGTTAACAGAATTTTGTAGGTTTTTCTGAGTTTAAATGCATATATAGTCAATTCTTGATGTTCACAGTAGTTATGGTCTATAAAGTTACCATGAACACCAAATTGGCAAATACTAAGCCATTGTTCATAAGAGAAACATGGGGTAAGTTCTTAGAAGCCTTTGGTCAAGACATTTTTCTAATTTGATCAATGCATAACCTTGTTTTTTTGTGTGTTTCTGTCAAAACACCTTATTTAATATATTCATTAACATCAATTCATTAACATTGACCTCAGGGCCAATAGTATAATAACTCATGCCTGAATGAAGCCTAACATCACATCATAAGTACCTTCGTGCACTTATGAACACCTCATAGTATACTTCACTTAGTATAGAGCACCTACATAGTATACTTGACATAGTATACAGCACTTCGGCAGTATACTTGGAGGTCATTTTAAACAGTGAAATCACCAAAAAAAAAGTGAAAAACATGGCACTAACTAGACTGTGAAAAGGACACTTGTTTACAGTATGAGAGCTGAAATAGGAAGGCAGAGCATCACCTTGTTTGGTCTTGCTGGAGAACATGCTTGTCAGGATGATGCAGATTTTTTGCCACTCTGTGGCATGTTCATGAATGACTGGAAAGCACCATGAGTATTCATTTGGGTTACAAATACATTTTGGTGAGTAGATGTGCTCACAAGTAAGGGATCCACAAATAATGAAAACTGATTGTATTTAAATGCTAAAACAAGAAGAGAAATTATCCAGACATATTTTTGTATGAATCGTGAGAATTTAGGAGTGGGACAAAAGCTTTAATGGTTGCATTGGTTTTTCCCAAGTGCCACAGAAACAGAATACTAAAGGAAAGTTCCTCTACTAGGAACAAGGGAAGGTTTCCTGGAATCAGGGCATATTTTCCTACAGCTTTTTGTATTATAGTATTCCAGTCTTGCACTGCTTATTAAGCATGCCAGATAGTTACCACCTAAAGGTATTTCACTGAACTAAACCTGCAAAGAGTCAAGAGAGAACTAATGGAACATTTTTTTAAAGGGAACCTTAATATTTTTCAATTTTGAATGTTTCTTCTTTTTGATCTTATTAAAGAAAAGATGGACAATTTATATAGGAAAGTAATGAGAATTTTCGTGATTTTGTTAGTTGACCTGCTTTCCTCAATATTGCCTTTGGGATGTGGGTACAAGGCCTGGAGACAGTCCCTTGCTAGCATATATGGTACTTTTGTGCAAATTAGAAAATAGTGCTTTTCTTAGGGGATCCAGGTCTTAGAGTTTGCCAGGTAGGACACATGTTGACTTTCATTCCCAATTCACCTCCTCAGCTAAGCAGCCTTGAGCAGGAATAACCTACCCAATCATGCTCAGAATCTTTTTAGGAAATATACCCTCGATTGAAGGAAAATATATCTTTATCAGCAATGAGAAAAATAATATTGGATATTGTAGGAAACAAACACCATTGTTTGATGATAAGTTTTTACTTTTTGATTGTTAAATGGGCTTTTACTTTGTGGAAACATGTCTTTTCAATGTTATTTAAAAGTTGATTAAAATGTAATCTTTTTAAACATTGCTTTAGGAGTATCTGATTTTAATCTTCGTGTTGCATTGCAAACACTTTTGAAAGAGTACTGTGAGGTGTGCAAATCTCCCAAAGAGAACAAGTTTTGTAGTTTTCTGCAAACATCTAAGGTCCGACCTCGGAAGAAAGCAAGAAAGTACCTGTATGCAGTAGGTGAGAACCTTTTAAAAAGTAATAGAAATTATCTTTATTTTCAGAATCAAACCTTTTAATATTTTATTATTATACATGTCAGAATATTCAGGTGCATCAAATAGACATTTAATTTCACATACAGGCTACAGATTTATAAATTGTGTTTATATAATACAGTAGACACATTGCTACTCACTTGACATCTATTCTGTGATCTAAGTCTTTGAGTTCTTAGATTACCCAATTATTATCAATAGCTGACTAAAGAAATATGGCTTTAAAAGTTGAAAATTTGAATTATAATGAAAAATAAAGAAAGTCAACCTCAAAAATTTTAATTATTTACAGTTTCTTAGGTGGTCATTAGAGATATTAGGAGCCAGTGGTCCCGAAAGTGGGGATGTACGCAGTAATCTATGGCTGTATCAGATCAACATATTAAAACTTCCTTTCATTTTTATTTTTAAAAGCATTAAACCATATCAGTGTTTGATATATATGACAGATTGCCCAGGTTTATATACATAATTTATATATAAATACTTTTTATAAAATAATATTGACTATCAACTGTAATTGAAAATTTTTAAAAAACAGACTCATGGACATGGACTATAGACTAGTGGTTACCAGAGGGTATGGGGAGAGGGGAGGTAAATGAGGTAAAGGGGGTCAAATATGTGGTGACAGAAAGAAATCTAATTATGGGAGGTGAACACACAGTGTAAATATATATATATATGCCTTGCTATTAAAGTGTACAGCTAAAACTTATTGGATTTCGTTAATCAACATCACTATTAAATAAATTTTTTTAAAAATTAAAATAAGTAAAAGAATAAATAAATATAAAATAAATAAAAATACTTGCTATGTAATTTATAATATTTATATAATTATATACATAATTTTATATACTATGATCTATTATGTAATTTTTGAGTACATGCTAAACTTTTTTTAATGATGGGGTGTGCAAACTAGAATTTCAACTCACTATTTTTAATTGCAACAGACACTAATAGAAGTCATAATGAAACTTCCTAATGACCAGCTCCTTGATTTATGTTTTATCCAATATTCTATTATAACCAAGACCAGGTGGTAGAACACTATGGTTAACTCATTGCATTTAAGCCATAATCTTTCAGGACTTGTCACATTTAAAAAAAAAATACATATATATGGCAGGCTCTAAAGCATTTATTCCTTGCTATGAAATAGTTATACTGAATGTCTAGATGTAGAGAGCCAGATTTTCTCCTTACTACCATCCCATGTTTAGCAATAGGGAATTTGTTGTGTTCCTCCTTTTCTTCCTTTGTTCAGGTGGATATACTCGGTTACAGGGAGGTCGTTGGAGTGATAGCAGAGCCCTCAGCTGTGTAGAACGCTTTGACACCTTTAGCCAGTACTGGACCACTGTGTCTTCACTTCATCAGGCTCGATGCGGGCTAGGAGTAGCAGTTCTAGGAGGGATGGTCTATGCTATTGGAGGTAATAATGAAAACAACTTATTTCCCTTGTTAGTCTTTAGCTATAAGTTGGCTGCCTTATATGCCTTATATATTGCTAGGTACTATGGAATATATGTAGATATAATTGTGCTCAGTATATATTTATTGAATGAACAAATGAAAGAAAGAAAAAGGACACACAAGATGTTGAATCATAAGGCAGAATACTTAGGTTTGGTTTTAACGAAAAGTTGTTTGTAAAATGTGGCACCAGAATTTAGGTCAACATTTATGATATAATTTAAAAAATTTTGAAAGCTGCATTACAAATCATTTTTACTTAATGAAGTTATCTGGAGAGTAGGATATATAAAAAAGTCATTTAGACATTGGGATATATTTCATGATTGAAATCTTTTTTAAAACAATTATGAATTATAAAATAATTAATGAATAAAATTAAAGGAGGTTTAAATGTTGAAGGAAAATAATTATCAGAGAAGTATCTAAAGAGAAATAAATGCTTACTTTTAATATCAATATTTCCCAGCATAAAAGAATTGTTTCCCCACTGCTCTGCAGTCAAACTCTGTCATATGTCAAGTAATCGTACATGCATGAATCTGTTTCTAGATTCTTTTCTGTTCCACTGGTCTTTTTGTCTATCCTTTCTTAATTACTATAGCTTTAATTTTAAGTCTGATAAGCTTATCTGATAGGGTAGTTTCTTCTTCTGTTCTGGGAGTGCTTGGCTATTCTAAGCCCTTTGTATTTCCTATAAATTTTAGAATCAGTTTGTCAAATTTGTTTTTAAGAATACTGTATGGTTCCTGTTATATGAAGTACTTAGAGTAGTCACAATCATAAAGACAGAAAGTATAATGGTGATTGCCAGAGGCTGGTGGAGGGGAGAATGGGAAATTACTGTTTAATATAGAGTTTCAGTTTGACAATATGAAAAGAATTATGGAGATAGATGATTGTGATGGCTTCACAACAGTGCGAATGTTTTTAACATCACTGAACTGTACACTTAAAAACGGTTAAGATAGTCTATGGCCATGAACAAGCCCGATCGGGCCTGAACAAGCCCGATCCCATCTGATCTCAGAAGTTAAGAAGGGTCGGGCCTGGTTAGTACTTGGATAGGAGACCACCTAGGAAGACCAGGTGCTGTAAGCTTAAAAAATAAGAGATTGTAAACTGACAAGGTCCTTGTAATCTGTGAGGTCAACCAAGGGTTGCCTCACCTAAAAAAAAATGGTTAAGGTAATAAATTTTATGTTATGTACATTTTAACACAAAAAAAGAGTTTTTAAAAATTGGGATATTACATCTAAATCAGTTGACTCTTCTAATTCATGAATGTGATACATCTCTTCATTCATTTAGCTATTCCTTAATTTAAAATTTTATCTAGATAAAGTTTGTAAATTTTAACAATGGAGGTCTTATACAATCTTTGTTTAGATTTATTCCTAGGTATAGTATATTTTAAAATTCTGTTTTAAGTGATATCTTTAAATTATTTTTATTTTGTTTTTTGCTAGATAAGGATTGCATTAAAAACTTAAATTATACAAGTTTTAAAATGCAAATCATATCCTCAAAAATTACATGGATTGTTTGGATGGTAGAATTAGAAATAGATAATAGGAAAATTGTATCATTGCTTCATTAAATGGGCTTTAATAAATGACAGTGCTACAGATTCAAAATAATACTTGCTGGACATATAAATTTTAATGAATAGTATAAAGTCAGACATAATAGTTGAATTTCCGACACTGTGGAATGCTACTTAATATTGTATCATGGTTCTAGGCTATTAGCATTACCAAACCTTCTCATGTGTCTCTTTTATTTAACTCAGGTGAAAAGGATTCCATGATTTTTGATTGTACTGAATGCTATGATCCAGTTACTAAACAGTGGACAACTGTAGCTTCAATGAATCACCCCCGCTGTGGCTTGGGAGTGTGTGTGTGTTATGGAGCTATCTATGCTTTGGGTAATGATGCTGTTCAATTTAAGGATATCTAGTATTATTTAAATTCTTATTTCCTGATTACTTCAGAAATTTCTTCTCCTCCCATAGGAAACTCGTACCCTTTTAGCTTTATGTATTCTTATCAAAATATTATTACTTGAAAGTGTGAAGTGCTTAGAATGAGATGGAGATGAAATATAGATGAATGTCCAATGAAGCACTTTAGCTAAGATTAAGATAACCATTCTGGGGAGGGGGGAAAAAGATAGCCATTCTGAATATGCAGAAGTTGTTTCAAAGGTAGTTTTGAAAAATACCATATTTCCTATGCAGTATGCTGAAGTTTTTGTTTTTGTTTTGTTTTAAATCTCTAGTGAAACCAGGCAGAGTTAAAAGATCTGAGTTCTGATAACAAATTCTAACTTTTCATGTGATCTTGAACAAATAATCTCTCTGTTCCATGTGGTAATCATCCATAATATGAAGTTGTCGAATTAGATATTTTGTAAAGTGTTTGTCATAAATAAGATTCCTTTATCCCAAACATAAATTTTTTATTTGGTTACAGGTGGGTGGATTGGAGCTGAGATAGGGAACACCATTGAACGATTTGATCCTGATGAAAATAAATGGGAAGTAGTTGGCAACATGGCTGTGTCACGCTACTACTTTGGGTGTTGTGAAATGCAAGGTAATTACTTTATAAAATATTTTTTCTGAAAATATACTTCTTAAAAAACTGAGCTTGAGGCTTCATTTTCACAAAAGTATATTTTATGTCTGTTAATATTGAATGATTAAACACTAACAGTATGGAAGTTCTGCTTTTAACTTTTGTTTTTTAACCTTTTATTTCTTTATTTCTGTATTGCCAAAATAATCAATTTTTTTTTCCAAAATAAAGCTAGAATTAAAAATTCCAGATAAGCAAAAATACCTGACTAGGAAAATAAGCAGGCCTTAGTAAGTATTTCTAGGTAGGGATTGAATATCAAAAACAATCTTCAGTCTTTTCTTGGCTTCAGTGTTTTTTTTACAGTCCACACAGAATGTAATGCTATGATAGATTTGAAAAATGTACTGCATATTTAAATGGTTTACAGACACTATTTTAATTGTGTACTACAGGAGAGGGAGGTAGTAAGCACTGTCAAATAAAACCTGATTCTCTGTCCAGAACTGGAGAGCAGATTTATATGTACCTGCAGAGTAGGAAGCAATCTGCTCATTGTTGTATGAGAACTCATCCTGCTTTGTTCTCAGCTCAGGTTCTGCTTTGTACCTTCTCAGATTTCCACTAGCATTTAAATGTTCAAATTACATGATATAGACATATTCTATTGTTTACTATTATAAAGTTCTCTAGTTTTTTATTATTCACATCTAAAATCATAGAGCTAGAGAGGCATTTTGGAGATTATCTGTTACAACCCCTTTATTTATAAATGAGGAAGCTGAAGATTTGGAAGGTTGTGAGATATCTTTTTTCATAGCTGGTTACTGGCAAAGCTGGAGCTAGACCCCAAGTTTACTAACATTTAATTCATATTTCTTAAAATTCCATTCTTCATAATTTATAACTACTCACTTTAGAACATGGGAAACAATGCTAGACACTCAAAAATAATTGTAGATTGTCAGAACCATTAGTTTCAATCAAATTTAAAACAGAACTCTCTGAATTACATCCTACTGTACTCTAGTGAGTGATCCTGATACTTTAATCTAGCCATATAACTCTTCTAATTTAAATGTAATTCTCTTTTTTATGCCCATCTGAACAAAGGTAGGCTGTCACCAAACAGGGCCATGACATTTTTTAGAGGGGAAAAAAAATCTCTCTCCCTTTTTTACCTAGACATGGTAGCAGTGGATCTGGAACTTAAGATCATCAGGCAGACAATAAGATGGGAAATCTTTATCTGAAAAATTGTTTTGTTATAACATCATTAAGTTATTTGAAAAGTCAATGCCACTTTAAGTTATACCCCTAATTCTTTGTAATATGCTTAAATGTGAACTGCGATAAACTAGACAGAAGTCAATTTCTCTCAAAGAATATAAGCCCAACATTAAATATAGCACCAGCATGGCAAACTGAAATCACAACTATTACCTTTGATATAATTATTTACATCCAATTTTCTATTGCATCTAAGCAAAAATATTCCATTTTCAGGTTTAATTTATGTAATTGGGGGCATCAGCAATGAAGGAATAGAGCTTCGTTCTTTTGAAGTTTATGATCCACTTTCCAAGCGTTGGTCTCCACTACCTCCAATGGGAACCAGGAGAGCATATCTTGGGGTGGCTGCCCTCAATGACTGCATATATTCTATTGGAGGGTGGAATGAGACACAAGATGCTCTTCATACTGTAGAAAAATATTCTTTTGAAGAGGTAGGTTGGATGATTTCAAATGTTTAGTGTCCTGTTATCCTTTTAATGTCTGTAAGATCTGTAGTGATATGTGTTCTTTCGTTCATGATATTGATCGTTTGTAGGTTTTTTTTCTCTTTTCAAAGAACTAACTTTTGATGTCATTGATTTTTTTTCTACTGATTACTCATCTTCTATTTCATTCATTTCTGTTCCTATTTTTTTCCCTTCTATTTGTTTTGGGTTTAATTTGCTCTTCTTTTTCTAGATTCTTAAAGTGGAAGCTTAAATGATTGATTTTAGACCTTTTTCTATAATGTAAACCCTTAAAGTTATAAATTGTTTTCAAGAACTTCTTTAACTATATCCTTCCTGTACATTTTGATATGTTTTGTTTTAATTAGCATTTATCTCAAAATATCTTTTAATTTTTCCCTGGTAATTTCTTCTTTGACCAGTAGGTTGTTAGAAGTATGTTATGTAATTTCCAAATATTTGGGGATTTTCCAGATATTTTTCTATTATTTATTTCTAATTTAAATCCATTGTGATCAAAGAGCATACTTTGATTTCTATCTTGGTAGATACTTCATGTACACCTGAAAAGAATTTTAATAATGCTGTTGTTGAGTGTAGTGTTATATAAATATCAGTTAGGTCAAGTTGATTATTGTTCATGTCTTCCTGAGCCTTTCCAGAAAATTTCAGATTCTTTCATGCCTTCTCTCTTTCCATGTTTGTAAGTACCTTCTCTGTCTGTGAAAAACTTGGCTCCCATTATTCTTAATATTTATTTATTTGTGCATTCTATTTACTTGTTAAATGAAACAAATCTCCCTGTCATACCAGCTGTCTTCTCTACCTGCCACCTCTGCACATTACCTATCCTGTCACTGCACATATGACTCCACAATGTTCTCTCAGTCCCTCAGTTACTGGGTTGATTCAGTTATGGTAGGAAAAGAAGAGAAGAAAAAGATCAAGAAAGGTAGATTATATCTTCATTGAGTCACTGTTCTGTCATGCATTTGTTCATTAGTCTATTTATTCATTCAGAAATACTTATAGACTTTTTAGTATGTAAGTATGGATTAGGCATTATGCCTGGGGAACTAAAAGCAAACTAAACATACAAGGCCCAGATCTCAAGGAGCCTAAATTCTATTGGGGAATATAGAGAAAGAAACAAACAATTGCATTACAATTTGTTAGGTCCTGGGATGATGAAGTACAAGGTGTATTATGCCATGGACTTGCCATGGACTTGACCATTTTTTCCCAAGTAAATTTACATGGAATACTAATATTTTGTGTTCTTAATGGGAATTAGGTAACATGAGTTTCCCTGGCCAATTATATTTAGGGAAAGTTGGGTTAAACAAAGTTAAACTTCTTTACCACAGGACTTCTTTGCACAATGTAATACAATAATATACTTTGTGAATCTTTATGCTAAGCCTCTCACATTTAATTGACCACACAATTAAATTTGTTTGTGGATGTTTGTGAAACATCTGAGGAATAAAGTATTTCAGGAAACATATTTTCATAAATGTGGATTAGTGTTATATTTGAATTTTGTGGTTCTTAAACTGCTTATGGTTTATTAAAATCATCAAAAATAAAGGTTTTTTTTTTATTTCCTTTCATTAAGTAGAAAGATTTTTGTTAATAGCTTTATTGAGATATAATTCACACACCAAACATTTGAGTTATTTTAACTTTTTGGCAATTATAAACCATGCGCTATGAACAGGTGTGTGGACAATTTTGTGTGTATATATGTTTTTTTTTTTCTTGGCTATCTATATACCTACCTAGGTGTAGAATTGATGGATCATATGGTAATTCTATGTTTACCCTTATTCGAGACTGCTAGATTATTTTCCAAAGCAGCTATACCATTTTATATAACCAACAACACTGTATGAAGGTTCTAATTTCTCCACATCCGATGCTTGTTATTTATCTTTTTGATTATTTTGATTATAGATGTCATAGTAAGTGTGAACTGGTATCTCATTTCTGACAAGTTTTTAACTTTAGTGATATTTAAAATTCCTTTCACCTTCTATATGACTTTATTTGTTAATATAGAAAAAGAACTTTTTGAGGGCACTTTCTCTTCTTAATTTTTCTGTATGACTGGAAATGAATAGATTTTTGTCCCAAAGTGTCTATTAGTAATGCGTTATCTTGTTTTTCATGCATAAATTTGAAATGTTATTGTTATTTAGTATCTACTAAAGTCCCACATTATAGATCCAAATCCTAAAGATAATGTAAAACATGTTTCTGGTTTTACGGAGTTTATTTTGGGGCTACTCAGGATAAAAAGAAAACTGTAGTTCTAATACACTGATTGAAAGGAAAGTTTAGCATTAGAAGATGAGCCCCATGGTTCCCTTATTCTTGTCAAGAGCCATTTTTTGGGGAGGCAAAGGTTAGTTCTCCCTTAATGATAAACATAACCTCAACATCCTAATTTCTCTGTAGATATTTTTGTGAATATATGTGTCTTTTAAAATATGAATGTTTTTTCAGCTATGCTAACTTTGTGATGTTCTGTAATTTCAGATAATCAAGTAGCCTTCAAATTTATTATTTTCAATTTCAAAGGATTGTCACTGATTCTAGTATTTCAGAATTTCATTTAAGTTCAGATCAGCAAACATACATTGACTCTCTATAATGTACTGGTGCTATTCTCATTACTAGGATGTGAAGCTCATCTTTAAAATGTTCACTTTCTAGCATTGATAAATAATCATTGTTCACTTTTCGTAATTTTATAAATTTTGTTTATCATGTATATGTGTTATTTCTAGGTTCATTTTATTTTTTAACATGGCTATTTGCTCTTTTCTCTTGTGATTATTTCCCAGGACCTTTATTAGCTTTCTTATTTTCTGAATATAGACATTTTCCTTGGAGTAGGACATTTTGGCTGTAGCAGCTTATTGAAATTCCTTTAGGGAACACTGTATACCAGGAGTTAGCAAACTTTTCATTAAAAGGACACAATCTCTTTTTTAGCATATTCTTTTTTTTTTTTTTTTTGGCAT
>NW_024340701.1:2011071-2061924 GCF_902729225.1 Pteropus medius | reverse complement strand
TTTTTTTTTTTTTTTTTTTTGGCATATTCTTTTTTTAAAAATAACTTTTGAATTTAGAAAGATCATTCTTAGTTTATAGGCTTATAAAAAATGGGCTATAGTTTCCAACCCCTGAGGTATACTACCTTTCTGAAAATATGTTTTACAGATCACTAACTCCCCTAGGTGGTCCTTAAAAAAAGGATTCCATGGTCAAATACATTTGGCAAGTGTTTTTTTGCTATACTGTTCTGGAGATTTATAAAGCTATTAGCATCTCAAAGATTTTTTTTCCTTTTTTGAACATCTTTTCTCACTTGATTGCTCTTCCAAATAAACTTTAAAATCACATTGTGAAATACATGCACATGCACACAAAACACACATATACACACTCAGTTTCTTTTGGGATGTTATCAGATTTACCCAACTATATGTGTTATTTTGAAGACACATAACATTTTTAAAATAATTGAGTTTTCTTATTAAAAAGAAAGCTATAGCAGTCACCTTAAATTTGTCTTAAGATTACATGCCTTAAATTTGTCTTAAGATTATATTACATATATTGATATTTTATATTTGTGTGGCTATTGGAATTAGAATATTCTATAGGGTTATTGCTGGTATGAAGAAAAACTTGTGTTTTATCTAAAGTGAAAGCCCTTTCATCCAAAGCAATTAGGGCCAGTGTTTGATCAGTTATAAGGAAATTGATTTTAAACTGTGTTCAAAGACTATTAAAAGCCCTTCTGCATACTGTGTGTTTTCTTCTTTGAGCTTTGTAGGTTTGTGTTGTGTGTGTATATATATATGCATTACCTACTAGTTTCTCAGATTGCCTGCCTATATAGAATTTCTAGATTATCTCCTGATCATAATTATAATTACAGTCATGTTTTTCAATTATTTCCCTCTAAATTCACTACTTTGTCTACATCTACTCAAAAGTTTATTTAAAAATGTTCTATATACTAATGTGTCTAGATTGTGATTTGAAATTTAAACGTGTAAAAAGAGCTAGAGTATCTGACTTCTCAACAGTTTTCTCTCTTATCATTTTGTGACACTGCTAATCTTTTTTTTCTCTTAACCAGGAAAAGTGGGTTGAAGTTGCCTCAATGAAAGTGCCTAGAGCAGGCATGTGTGTTGTGGCAGTCAATGGGCTTTTGTATGTTTCTGGAGGGCGATCTTCCAGCCATGATTTCTTGGCCCCAGGTACCTTGGACTCAGTTGAAGTTTATAACCCTCATTCAGATACATGGACAGAAATCGGTAACATGATCACCAGTCGTTGTGAAGGAGGTATTGCTGTACTGTGAAATACAAACCACAAGAGAGCACAAGAAAGACTTTGAAAATATCAGATCTGACCTTTTGCAAATCACACATGTATTTGGTGATAGGATCCTCTGATTCCTTTAAGTTTTCTGTGTATTTGGTAGATAGGTGTCTGCAGACTGATTTTTCTAAGAATCTAAATAAAAAGGCACGTGGAATATATCGCAAATTAATAAAGAGCTCACAAAGATAATGTCAAGCTTACCAATAGAAATGCTATTTATGCTCTAGAACTGTCCAATTAGGAGAAGAATCCTATTTGTAAAAATGTTTGCTAGAAGCTTCTTGGCAAATAACGGCTTCTCCAGTACAATTCAAGCTGTAACTTGACCCTTATGTGATGTAAGAATACCAGTGAGACAGTTTAAAGATGTCTGTACATTCATGATTCAATCCAGAGCAGAATTTTCCATGGCCATAGTTTAACCAACAGAGAAAAGCCAATGAAACAACTTCCTACTTTTATTTAATGCTAGGAGTTTTCACTAGCCCCAAACTTTTTAATGGCAGCAGACATACTGGGAGGGACATGTAGGAAATATCTAGCTATTAATATAGAGAGGTAAGTTTGAACCTGTTGATAACAGCATAAAAAAAGCTTTTGCTCACTTAAGTTTTTTTGTCTTGATGCTGAGAATACAAGTGAGTAATTAATAGGTTCTTAGTGACAGTGCTTTATAGGATATAATAGGATGTCGTAATGGGAGATAGAGCCTAGCAAGTGGTATGCACCTAGTAAACTTCTTCCCTATTTTCTAAATAGTCACTAAAAATATCTGGCTTTGGGAAGAGGGAATTTTATTAGATTATCGAGCTTTTTTTTTTTTTTTTTTTTTTTTGTGAAGCTTACTTGTACTTGGGCAAGCTTTAATATGAGCTTACTATGAGGCTAATGCCTGCCTTGAAGGTGGAATTATAGATACTTGTGAAACTTCTTATAGATGCTGATTCATAAGATGGAAAGGCTTCTTCTCATCCAAAACTGCTTCTCAAAACCTCTTATTTTCCTCAAGAAGTATTCTAAAGAATTGTTCTGAAAGGAAGATTCTTCATATACATGATCATGACTTTAAAGTTATTTCTGCTAGTCAGTTGAAGCCATTTAAATTCAAGGTCTTGCATACATTTAGGTTTACCTAGCTGATTCCAGGATTTGATTTCTATATTCCTGATTACCCCTCTTCTTTACTAAAGTCCTTCAGTATATTGTTATAGGTATCAGTAGTTTATTTAGATAGAAAACTTTTGGTAAACCTCAGGTAGCATTCATATCCAAAATATTTGGATTGGCCCACAAGGATACTTTTCTTCATAACTTAATCATATGTTTATATTAAGAAAAACTTATGTAGTACAAACAGAAAGCTCTGAAAGTCTGAAGGGTCACAGATACCTGGTTGGAATCTATAAAATGTCAACGAATGAAGTGTCAAAGTAATTTGTAGACTATTTGAGCTCATGTGCCTAAATATTTCCAGTTTTAAAGAATCTGCATTCTGGTTCAAAAGAAATTTACAAAATGCTCCTATTATTTAATTCTCATTATTGCCTGGCAACCTAAAGTGGCACTGTTAAGGGAGGCATTTTGTAATGCTGTGGCAGAAATGTAATGTCAAAACAATCAATGTTTGGGCTTAATAGGTCCAGATGATCCCTGAAAATAGGTCATTGTAAATATGCTTGTTACTTCTAAGGTAATGACATTGTTTTACAAAGAATATACTAATAAAGTATTTTCATTTTTGCTTTTCCGGGATTTTGCTTTTCCTTCTGAGAAAGATCTTCTGAGGAGTATGAGCTTTCTTTCCCTTATTAGGCTCTAGTAAACTATTCTCTACATTAATAAAGGATTGTGTGGTGGTTTCAGCCACAGACTTTAACTGGTAAGCTTTTCAATGATCAAAACAAGGTCTAGCTCCATGGTGTTGTGTTTGTTTGCCTAAGGCTGCTATGACAAAGTACCATAGAAATTTAAACAACAGAATTTATTGTGTCACAGTTTTAGAGGCTGGAAATCTAAAGGTGTTGGTAGAATTGGTTCCTTCAGAGAGCTAAGAGGGAGGGATCTGTTCCAGGCTTTTCTCCTTGGAAGGTAGCCATATTCATGTTCACATGGCATTCTCCCTGTATGTGTGTTGGTCTCTACATTTTCCCATTATAAGAACACCAGTAATATTAACATTATAGTCTTTCCTTATGACCTCATGTTAACACTATTAGTTCTGTAAAGACCCTATTTCCAAATAAGGTCAAATTCTTAGATATTGGGAATTAGGACTTAATTAACATATAGTTCAGCCCTTAACAGTCATGTAGTAAACAAGTTACCACTCCAGACTGATCTCCCCACAGCAAGAATACTAGAGTGGAAATCATATGTATATAATTTACTTTTGAAATTTACTATTTGAATACTTATACAAAGATAACACATACCAGGTGATATCTCCTGATTTGTATTCTTACACTATTTTAAATGTTTTTTCTTTTTCTATGAGGCTAAGAATCTCAAGAGATGAGGTTTTCAAGTTAGAATCCCAAGGTGATGCTTTTGCTGTTTTAAAAAAGCTTCTCTGTGAGCTAACATGTAAAACTAGATAGCACCAATCATTAGAACATCAAATGGCTCCAGCTTGACCTTTCCTCTTTCTCAACTTGTATGTACTAGTGGCTTTATTCTTTTAAATATGTTTGGCCAGCTGGTGTTCTGTTTGGTGATAAGTTGTGTCTATTCCCTACCAAATAGCCTGATAAAAACTGGAAAATGTGTCCAGCTTTTCTTTAAGCATGAATTCCCTTCATGATACTACTCGCAAATGACTTTAGAGCCACAGATTCTTTCAGCTCATAACTAGGATATACCAGGTAAAATGAGCTTGGAAATACAATTTCCGTGGGCAAATGCAATGAAAACACCCTGGAACCACCTATTATTTCCAGACATTCATGGATATGAAGTTTTACTCTTGAAATGGGAGAATGTGTGTTTTCAGTCATCATAAGGCTCTAGCAAAAGGGATTTTTCATTTTTTTAATTTACATTTTTCAAAATAAAACATTGAAATACTTGAGTGGACGTCTACATAACAAAAAAATTGAATGAGAACTATAACCTAATGACATGAAAAGGACTTGTTAGTGATTTTCAAGCTGTCGATCACATGATTCCTATGAAATAAGGATTTCTTGAATGAAAAGTAATGTGAAGAATTACTATTGGTGGGAAACAACTAAACAATAGAAGTAGAAAAAAGAGATGCAAAACAATCTTACAAGGCTTGTAGCCAATATGCTAACATCATCTACAGAGTAGTTTTATATTTATTCTACTTGACCAGGTCTCTTAGGTCCCTTCTCTAGATAAATACCTTTAGCTAGTAAAGTGATTATAAATGATAAAAAGGCCACTAAAGTGACTACTATCCTCATGGCTCTGAACCAATTGGGATAATGTGGCAAGAGAAAAAGTTCGATATGTAATGCTATCCCCAAACCTATTATGACTGTTACTATAGCTTCACTGAGCCTTTCAGAAATGAGGAAAGCAAACCATGAAAACACAACAGGAACTGTACTATTAGCTAAATTGAGGAAGTCTGGTTTAGCTGGGCTACCTTCTGGCAGAGCAAAACCCCATCTGATACCTCCCAAGAAAGATAGGAAGCTGGCTCCATAAGCCATCTGAGTAAAAGCTAATATGGGGATATAAGTCTTTGTCATCACCATGATCAGTGGTGGAGCAACAAAGGGGATTAATCCTGCCACAGTTACATATAATGCTGGCTTTGGGCTGTCAGGCAAGTAAGTGATGGTTTTTGGTGGCCTGGCTGGAATTACTTCTTGCTTCCGCTTAAAGCTGCATGGAGAAGTATGATAGTATTGTGTCTTGCTCATATACACTGGAAATGATGAGAAAGGCCAAGACCTTAGAAACAAAGGTGAAAAGTTCTGCTGGAGACACGTCTTTAGAGAAAGTATTTCTATTCTCCTACTGGCTCCTACTCCGATTGTGAAAGGGTACTTCAGCATCTATAGAGAAAATAGAACCAGAATACAAAAACATTTAAATATATATATATGTTTATTTTCAAATATATATATCACCAAACATCTCAGTTAATCCCAACCTAGAATGATATAAAAACAAACTATCTGGTTTGTGTTAGCATATAGAACTTTACAGAAAGGTTGGACTACAGGATGATGTTACTGCTGGCAAAGACAAGTAGCTACACAACATGAAAAAGAAACTAAATAGAAACCAGTGATGTTTTGGCCTACACTAATCTTATTCCATAAAAGAAACATCTCAAACAGGAACAGATAAAGACTAAGTCTTTAGTATTTGGCATTCTAAACTGCTTTTTCTATTAATAAATTGTAAAAGCAGCTGCACTAATTACTGTGAGAATGCTATTTTATATAGGGAAAAGCAATCTATCTTCTAATTTAGTTTTATGGGCAGTGCATATTTTTCATAGCTCCATGCCTTTCTACATGTCTGTGCCTAGAATTCTAGCTTACTACTTTTCTATCTAGGGAACTTATCTTTCAAAATTCAGCTTGAAACTTTCTCCAATCTGATTTAATGCTCCTATAAATAAGTACCTTGTACATACTTCCATTATAATTCTCACAGTGAATTAAAAAGACTCAGGAGCCAGGACCATATTTTTTCCTTTGCCTTAAAGAAAAATAAAATTCCTAGTGCCTTTCATGGTATGTGGCCAAAGTAAACCACTCCTGCTGATACCATGTTTTAGTGAGCAGATTCCAGACTTCAACTAGTAAATAGATCATCAGTAACTCAAAAAGTGTTAGATAAAAGAAAAAGAGTTTTTTAAGAATCTTGGTGTTTCTTCAAAATGCTAGGCATGATTCCACCTTGAGGCCTTTTTTCTGAAAACCTTTTGTCTAGAATGTTCCCTGAGCTACTTACATGGCCCATTCCCTCACTTTTGACCAATCCCAACTCGTTGACACTCCTTTATAAATGCAATCCCAGCTCTTGTTGACACTCTTTATTCCCTTTCCCTGCTTTATAGTTCAACACAGCACTTACCACTTGAAATAGTAAAGATTTTACTTATCTGTATTTTAACCCCTCCCCCTTTTGAATATGAAAATAAGGATTTTTTTTTTTTTTTTTTTTTTTTTTGCCATCGGTGTTGCCCAGCCAAGCCATGCCTGGCAAGTAGTGCTCAAATATTTGCTGAATAAACTAACCTTTGAAGATGCTCGAGAAAACTTTTTGATGAAGTGAAGCATACTGGGCCCTAATGAAGTCTTGCTCAGGAAGATGCCAGGCAGTTCTGATCAATGTATTTTTACAGCTAAGTGGAGGAGCTGAATCACAAGCATGTTGCTGTCTACAAAACAAGATGTCACTTAATTGTCTTCATTTTATACATAATTTTATTTTTTTTTAATTTTACTTTTTTCTTTGGCAAAGCTACCCTTAGTTGACCTTACAGATTGCAAGGACCTTGTCAGCTTACAATCCCTTATTTTTTAAGCCTACAGCACCTGGTCTTCCTAGGTGGTCTCCCATCCAAGTACTAACAAGGCCCAACCCTGCTTAGCTTCCGAGATCAGATGGCATCTGGCTTTTTCAGGGTGGCATGGCCATAGATCATAATTTCTTAAAGTAGTAACTCATGTGAATTTCTTTCACATAACAGTTTCCATAAGACTGAAGGTCATAGCCTCTGTTCTTTTTTTCCCCTTCGTTACCTACTTTGAGGCTTAGGAGTTAACAGCTCAAAATGATAGTCACAATCCATACAATTTAGCTATGAACCATACACTATAACTGTGTTTTATATGCATTAACTCATTTAATACAGTAACATCATCAAATCAACTTGGTGCTGAGAGACTGTATGTAGCCTGTTAGAGCGCAAACTTGAGTCAATCTGGGTTGGAATCCAGGGGCCAATACTTACTACCTTTGTGATTTTGGACAAGTTACTTAATTTTGCTATGGACAGTTTACACTTGAAAATAAACATAATTACATAGAGTCGTAAAAATTAAATGAGTTAATACATGTAAAGACCTGAGAACAGTTCCTGACACAAAGTAAACACTCAAAAATGTTAGCTATTATTCCTTGCTTACACAAGAGAGAATAGTTAAGAACCCTGTCTAATATATGTAGCCAGTAAGTGGCTGAGTGAAAATATGAATCCAGATCTGTCTTACACAAGTCCCATTTCTAACCAGGAAAATGAGGTGTCAAGTCTAAAACCCATAGTTGCCGCTTAATTAAAATTTTTAATGAACTAATTTCTTGATCACAGATATTAGGCTTGGGTGGAGAAATCCTGTATACAAGTCCATGTCTTCATTCTACATGTAAGGAAGCAAGTAGGGAGTTGTTGTCCTGGGCCTCTGAGGTCTTAAATGACACCCACCACACACACTCCCTGACTCCCAAGCAGATATATACGGGGGCCGCACACCTTGGCTCAAAATCATCTGCCCAAGGGGCTTCCTGGCCACCCCACTTAAAATCTAAGCGCTCCTTCCACCTTTGGAACTCCCCCGTGCACTGACGTGTCTTCTAACTCATGGGTATCAAAGCGAAAAAATGATAGCCTAAAGCTCGGGGCCTGCCAACTGGTGAGGAAATTAAGGATAAAGATCCAAGGGTTAATCCGCTCAATTTAGGCGAAAACGCTCAAGTATTTCCACTGCCCCAAGAGAAAAAGTTACAAACTGTAAGCCTCAGAGACATGAGAAAAGGGGGTGGAGTCTGGACGCAAGCATCCTGGGGAAACTTTGCCCAACAGAGCCCGCGGCTTCGGTTTACTCCTAACCCTTAGTGCTCACCTTCCCAACCTGCGCCACTGGCAGCTGCCCTGCTATTTACTTGCCAGCGTCGCGCCGGGAGATGGAAAGCTGAGCTGCAGGAAAATCCAGGTTCTCGTGAAAAGACACTTCCGGCAAGTGGGGTTAGACAGTCCCCCACTTCCTGACAACGGGAAAAAATGAGTCCGGGTGGGGACTTGACCAGCGTTAAAGTGGTTCCCAGGCAGTGCTTTCCGTCTTGGGCCACTCCTAATTCTAGTGAAAGTCGGCTTTTGAAGTCTGTAGAGTACTCACCCGAACGATCCTTGCCTCTCTATTCACAGGTTTCCCAGCCAGCAGAATCTAACCCGCAGAATTCGGGAGGGTAGAGTGCAACTACTGAAACAATCTCAGTGATGGTGGTGGAGGAAGGTAGGAGAGATTTGGAGACCAGGCCAAATGTGGCTTGGTCAAACTGCTTGTGCTCTGGAACTCATCTTTTATTTTGCGTAACGGCAGCCTTTCTAGAATCGTCGGGACACATCTCACTGCGCATTAGAGTCCTGAACTAATACCATTTGTGGGGGAGGGATCTTTCTACTTCCATTCTCTTTCCTGGAACACGGAAACTTCATTAAGAAATAAAGAGCACAAGGGACGGGCTTTCATGAAAGATGTGGTGATAAGAGCCGGGGGGCGATTCGTAAAGTTAGATCATTCCCTCTGTCACCTTTTGCTTTAACTTTAACTTGTCGGCTATGTGACCTTGGGTAAGTCTGTTCCCTTCTTTGGGCCTCCATTTTACTATCAAAGGGAACAGCACCAAGCAATTGGAGTGACCTTCTGGAAACACATAGTAGAACAGCTCAAGGTGCCCACGCTGGCCAGCTTCTCCATTCCTCTGGATTCTAGGTGGCCTAGCTTCCTAGTTGCCAGCCATCATATAAGGTTTGGCTTCCCATGCAGTATGAGCTCACAGCTAATTTTTTGTAATAGTAACCGTTTCTGGTCGCGATAGGCTTTCACTTTTATTTCCTTCTCTATCACGGCAGTGCTGTCTCTTCCCGTCATGCTATACCCAATGAGACTATGGGTCGGAGAACCGCTTCTCCGCCATGGCACTGCGGACAGAAATCCGCCCTGCGCTGGGCGGGGGGCGGGACGCCAGCCATCAGACGGAACTACCACTCCCAGCGGGTAGCGCGTCGGCTCCAGCCACGCAGACTTCCACAGCCTTGCCGAGTGGCCCGCTGGGGGCTGGAGTCTTGACATGCGCACCTGAAGGAGCGGAAGGTGGGAAGGGGTCGGAAAACATGCTTCTGCTAAACTGGTTTGCTAGTACTTGTAGAGGTAGTTTGGGAACGGGTGCTTACCCAGAGATGGGGTATGGGAAAGTAAAGAAGGGACAGGGAAAAATGGGTACACATATACACACCACCCTACTCATTGACACGCGTCCAGGCCTGAGTGTTGGGCACCAGGATAAGAGGGGAGTGCCAAACTAGGCTAGCCGGGGTCGGAGTCGCTGGGGGCGGGGCAGGGAATAACCGCCGTTCACGCGCTCCAACGGTGGCGGTGTACGGCGCGGGCAGGGTCATCCAAACAGGGTGCGTGCGCCCTTGTGGACTGTGCGAATTAGTGGGCGTGTAGGAGGCGGGGTCGGGTGGGAGAGGGCTGGGCTGGTCGTCGCTCCTCCCCCCTCGTCCGATCTGCCCCTCCTGGGCCTTGTGGGCCGGGCAGCCATTTTGGGAAGAGCTTTGTTATGGTTGTGGGTTCTCCACCTCTGCGGGATCAGGAAGCTGGGGACGCTCCCTTAGACGCCGCGTCCGGTTTCTGGTTGTAGTCCGGCCGCTGCCCGGTGAGTGGGAGTTCCGGACAATGGGTAATAGGAGATCTAGAGTTTTCCTGGCGTGGGACTCCGCCCGGTGCTTGACCGGCCGGCTGATAAAACAAGTTGAAGGAGGCTCTCACACAGGTGGTTGGGTGTAGGTCGGCCCCGAAAAGGGGAGCGGAGCCCACGGGTCCCGTATTTCGTACCGGGCACCTACCCCCGAGCGTGGCGCTTTGAGCGCAAGCGTCGCTGCGCCTCTGCCAGAGTGCTCCTACTTCAACTTTGGTCTCCGGGTCGGAACGCTCACCTGCGGCTCTCTGGCTCCTCTCCAGGAGTTTCGGCTTGTTGGTGTTTGAGTGACTTGGTTTACGGGTTTTTTCTTTCCTTCTTAAGTTAGAGCCAGCGCCTTTTTTCCAATGAAGGAAAACCTAAGGAGGAAATAATCGTGTAAGTCAAATGTGGAGTATCTGAAGGGAAAAGAACTTTAACCCCTAGCGTTCCGGTTTTCCTTGATAGCGAAGTGTTTTCGTTGATTTAGTCTATCCAGCACCTACCAACCCCGCCCCCGAAAAGAAGCCGGTTGATCTTAAAGTGTTACAACGAGAAATTTTTGTTGTTGTTGTTTTAAATCTACCTCTCGCCCCACCCCACCCCACCTCGTGAAATTCAAAAGAAAGGCTGAATCTAAAATGGCTGTAGCTTAGGGAAGTGCCTCGAGCTTCAGTAACTTAAATACTTTAAGTTATCTTAAATTTTTAGTTGTTTCTCTTACGGAGACAACTGAATCTCTTTGATCTTTTGGTCTTCTTGCAATTGATGTCTTATCTTGAAGAGTCCTTGCTAGACGAAAACAAAGGTGAGGCTAAAGAAGTTTGCTTACTCCAAAAGTTTACATAAGGGTGGGTGCGGGGTTTGTTTGTTGTAGTTGCTTATAGTTTTGAAATTGTGCTGTGGTGTTAATTTTATCAGCCAGTTTTGTGCTCCGAGGTGAGTTTGTCATATTTGTTGAAATATTTGCTCTTAACTTTGGTACTTACTTGTTAGGGAAAACGAAGTTAATGGTGGTCCGTGTTTTAATTTAGGAACAGAAGTCACGTTCCTGTGTAAATGACATCCAAAAGTAAAGTGATTGGTAGTCTTCAGTAGACTTAGATTTGTAGTTTAGTGGACTGTTGGCCTTTTCTAAAATTTTTTCTAAGGTCTTTTATGTGTAATACTTGAAAAGGAATCAGAATACTGTTAAGTTTGTAGCAATTATTAGAAGAGTGTAAGACAAGTGAAAACAAACTTTAGAAGTGGAGTGTCTGATCGTTGTGCTCTTTTAAACAAAAGGGCGGCCTTCTTTTTGTTTGCCTTTTTTTAAGAATAAGATCTTTCTTTTTTTTCTTTTTTTTTCTTTTTTTTTAACCATAAGATCCAGAAGTTTAACTGAAAACAAAAAGGCATAGAATGGAAACCAGAAGCAGTTAAATCAGTGTTGGGGAAGGTGCTTGAGTTTCAAGTTGCAATCTTTCTGAAAGGTAAAATAATAAAATGCTAATTCTGAATGAGAATTTTAGAATTAATAGTAAAATAAGCTGTCATCTTCCCTAAGGAGTCAGTTTCGATTTACTTTCCTACATTCTTTCAATACAAAAGTTTATTTTCGTCAGTTCCCCTAGAATTTTTTGTTCTTATTTTGGTGGTTTTCCAAGAGAAGAAAAACATTTAAAGAGCTTTTTAGAAATTACAAGTCAGTTTCTTTGTATTTTGCCATCATTGCCTACTGGACTCAAACTTGAGTGAGATCTTTTTTTTTTTTTTTTTTTTTTTTTTCCCCCTCAAGGTGCTCAGAGTGGTTTGCACATATTGATATAAATATTCTTTCAATTGATTCTGGATAGTGTCTTATCAGGGCTCTTGAATTTTGGGGCGGAAGTGTTAGGAAGACTTTTATTTTGAATGAATTCATTCAGTTTTCTCCATCAGTGTCTGTTTAAAGGCTTGGGTGAGGAGGGCACATGCAACCGTTTCACTATGTTTGGGATAATAGGAAATCTGGGCACATTTCTGCTCATAATTCATTTTTAAATGCTCAGTTACAGGGAAAACGCAATTCTGAATGAGACCAGCAGATTGCATATCTTTGTTTTATACACTTAAATTGTATAAGAATAACACTGATAACTCTAATATGCCAGGGACTGTTACTTAAAATGCTTTATCTTTATTATTACTATGAGGTAGATATTGTTTTATCCCCATATTTTAGTTGAGGAAAATAAGTCCAGAGATTTATCCAGTTGGTAGCAGAGCCTGTATTCAACCTAAGCAGTCTGTTTCTAAGTTGTTATGATTAACCATATGGCTGCTGCCCTGAAACATGAAAAAAAGGCTTAGAAAGATGAGAGGTACAAAAAATTTTAAAGGCTCCCAACTAAAAAAGTAGTTAATGGAAAATTTTAAAGGCTCCCAACTAAAAAAATAGTTAATGGAAAAGATGAATTTTGGTGTGTGTATTTCTAGTTTTTCAAATAGATGGGGGAAAATCTAGGTGGTGCATGCTACCTCGTAAATAACTGTTAGTGCCATTGTCTGGAATTTAATATGTGGTTGTGCTGCCCAAGTCACTTCTAAATCAGACCCTGGTTTTTATTTTCCATTGAAGTCTGCCCAATACAAAACTGACTACAATCAAACTTGAAAAATAGTTCAGTAAGCAGAACTGAAGTTTTGTCCAAAAGTACATCTTAACTAATGAGGTAAAATATTGCTAACGTCATGTAAATTGAATTTGTATAGGTGATTTCAGATATATTAGGTAAATATTTAAAGGATTCTAATTGTTATTTTCCTTTACTGAAGCAAATAACCTTTAATTGACCTGTTGGGCAAATCATTTTTCATTTTTCAGACAAAACAGGTCAGTCATTTTAAGAAATGCTAGAGGCTGTGCTATGGTGCCAGTTTTGGTGTGGTAATACAAGGGCTAGTAATACAAGATGACCATAAAACATTCTTGCCACCAGAGAACTTAGTTTAACAAGTAAGTGCAAAAATATTCAGAGGATAACAACATAGAAAGCTGTCTTTCTTTAAGGAGTTGGTTTTTAACATACTCATTAAATGTACCTTCCTTTCATGTGACAAAACTACTTTGTTTTATGTTAAACAGACATTAGGTTAGGGAATCACCAGCATAAACACATTTTTAGTACACTTTCCGAGCAGTAGGTCTACTTGTTTGGAATAAGTTCTATTTTCAAAAACAAAATTGAATTCATATAAGTTGGGCTATACTTTAAATTTAGATTGCAAACTCTTGTTTCTGTTCATTATAAGTTTAAATTTCATTATATAAAAATTCTTAATTATTGCTATCTTTGAAGTTTATAAGTATGTTGAAAACTTGATTTGGTGGCTCTTTAGTTAATTAAAAAGTAGAACCATTTCAGTGTTCCTGCTATGCATTTATGAATTACTAACTCTACACTTTATAATTAGTCTTACCAAGTATGATGAGAAGGGTAATGAGAACCATTTATTGTGGGCTTCATAAATTAGAAGCTATAATAGAGTCCAATATATATAATCCCATTCCTTAAAACACTTTAAAATATATATTAACTCTTCTAAGTGAGTATACAGAGGTTCCAAGAAGTTAAGTAATTTGTATAACTTAAGGAGATGGGGATTCAGGCAGCTTTATCTGATTTTAAAACACTTGTTTCTACCACATCACATAAAAAGTATGGTATGGTAATTAAGGGCACCAGCTTTATAGCCTGATTTTGAATCTCAGCATTGCCACTTACAGCTTTATGACCTCAGGAGAATGTTAGGTGAGGTTTCTGTGCCTGTTCTTTCCTCTCTTAAATGGGGACAGTAGTACCTTCTCATAGGTTTATCGTGGTTAATAAATGAAATAATCTGTAAAGTTCTTAAAACGATGCCAACAATAAGAAGCACTTAATACTTGTTAAATAAATTGTATGAAGTTATTTTAATGAACATCTTTTCACTGATCCTTAGTGAAATTTGAACAGATCATTGCACGTGGAGATTTTTGTTTTGTTTTTCTTTCTTAGTACAGTTCTATTGGAATCAGAATCCAAGTCCCACACACTATAATTGACTGGCATTCTTTCAGGTCTCTTAAATTGTATGTTTCTTCTGGTTTTTTCCTTGCACTTTTTTTATGGGGGAAAAAAGGTCATTTGTCCTGCATTTCCCACATTGTAGATTTTCCTGATTTCCTGTAAGTCGGTAGTTGGATATAGAGGCTTAGACTGAGTTTTGATTTGCGGGGAGGGAGAAGTGAGGAGAAGACTTTCATAGGTGAGTCTGCTTTTAGGGATTTTTTTTTTTTCCTGGTTTGTTCACTGGTTCTCATCTATATCATTTTCTTATAATTTCTCTATTGAGCAGCATAGAGTAATTTTATGAGTTATTTGCCCTCCTTTCATATGCTTGTGAAATGGAGAATTTGGTTTGCTTCTGGGCCATATTCAATATTAACTTTTACGGCAGTTTGTTTCTTGTTCTTTTTTTCTTGTATATATTTATTGTATTATGAAATTGAACTAAGTATGCTGAGTTTGCAAGTTTTATTTTCTGTTTTTGTTTACTAGTGAGTAGTTTTATCTGCCTATTTGGTCTGAAATTTTCTCAAAACTGGTTTTTTTTACTCTTGTTTATTTCCCTATCCCCCCCCCCTCCCACCACCACACCACCCCGCACCTATTAAAAACATCATTCTTAACACTTATTGAGTACTCACTTTTTGCCTGTAGGGGAAAATAGCCTGACACTGTTCTTAACACTTTATATATATTCACTCATTTAATCATCAGCTTTCTAACAATCTTCAGATTACAGATAAGGCCTTATTTGAAGCAAAAAAAACCCAAAACAAACAAACAAAAAAAAACGGTCAAGTGACTTGCCCAAGGTCGCAGAGCCAACTAGCTCCAGAGTCTGCTCTTCTAACTTAAAAGTAATGTTTGGATGAGAAAAAAAATTTATTCTTAAGAGAGTTTTAGAAATGCTTGTAAGCAAAATGAACTTGAAGTAAAAACGTGTTTTGTGATAACAGTAGTCACTACTATTAAACCTCAATTATAAAAATTTAGTTTTTAAAAGGTGACAAATAGCCTATTTACTTATATTCATAGGAAATTGGTCCAAAATATGTTTATTACAGGTAGGTATCTATGCAGGCTAATATCTGAGCCCAACCTTGTATTTAATAACACTTTGTTTAATTTCTCAGGATCTCTTTAATTTATCGTTGTCCTTATTTTTCAGTGACACTGACTATTAGGGTCAGTGTAGCTGCAAATATTTGATAAAAGTTATCACTACTGAATAGCTTGTTTGTAGTAGAATTGTTAACAACGGCTTTTGGAGCAAATGTTATAAAAACGTTTTTGCTGGTTCTAAAACCTTTGTTTCAAATACTTGCATGAATCTAATCCACTTATCTGAATCTTGCCAGAATTTAATGTGTCAGATTGCATTAGATAACAAATGTACTTATGTATCATACTATTTTTATTTGGAACCGTTGTGATTTCAGTAAATTCTATTTTTATTAGTGGGGTAGCGAATGTTTCGGTATAATTGCCACAAGTGTTTGTGACCTTTGAATGACAAAACAATGGAATGGAGAAAGGTTATAAATTTTAATCTTTAAAAATTTTCTACTTTGTCAAATTACTTTCAGGAAATGTTTTCTGGAACAGTGAAGCAGAAGATACAGTGATGAAAGTTTGTTACTAATGAGAAGACTGAAAGGATTCTTGTGTTAGACATTCTACTAATTGGGCTTTAAAGTGATCCTTTGTTGTTCCTTTTGTCTGTTTACTGTTTTAACCCCCTTCCAATATTGCCTTTTTTGTGAATATTAGTGGGAAGGGAAACTGGAAAGGCTGTGTGCGTGTAACTTGTATGCATACACACACATATACTTTCTGTTCCGGACCCCTGGCAGCTGTGCTACTCAATACACTAGACTGTGAGAAATGCAACAAAGCAAGGACAGTTTAGGTTCCATTCCATTGGCTAGTGGCAGTGGCATTGCTAGTGGGGCAGTTTCCTAAGAGGCTCTTCCTGTGGTGTGACCTTGGTTGGTGGTTTTGACTAAGCTTTACTTGGTTTCTGCATGTTTGCAGAGTGAAGGAGGTTCTCATTCATTCTCTGAATGCTCACTATATGATAAATTCCTTTTTTGCTTACTCTACCTAAATATGGTTTCTTTCTTTCAACTAAGGACCCTGATTTGTAAATTGGCTAATACAGTTTGCTACTTCTATAAGATTTTGTTTGTTACTGTCTCTGTTTAGAGTAGTCTTCCTAACTCAAATGAAAAACTTCGTGGCTGTTTTTTGTTTGTTTTTTAAAGATAATCTTAGGTAAGAGTTTTCCCTTTTATCCATTCCCAGTTCTTAAAAGCAATTGTTCTCAACTTTTTAAAATTTATGTTGAGGAAGGCCTGGGTGCCGTTAGTTTATTAAAGCTCCCACGTGACTGTCTTTTAATAAATAATTCTTTTATTATTACAAAAGCAATATATGTAGTGGGTAGAATATTAGGATATATAGATATACAGGAATGAAAACTTGACATTCCCATCATCTAGAAATTACTACTTCACAACTTTCAGTGCATTTTTTTTCCAGATCTTTTTCTAAGCACTTATATATGTTTTAATTTTTATTTTACTAAAATGAGATCAACTTGCAACTTGTTCTTTTTGTCAGTGATGTTCACTTTCACTATGAGTAAATGTTCATTTCCTTTAATATCCAGGTGCTATTTAGATTGCCCCATCTGGTCCAAAATATGTTTATTACAGGTAGCTATCTATGCAGGCTAATATCTGACCCCAACCTTGTATTTAATAACACTTTGTTTAATTTCTCAAGATCTCTTTAATTTAGCATTGTCCTTATTTTTCAGTGACACTGACTATGAGATTGGACTAGTCCTAAAATTGTTTTGTGCCCTTGCATTCTTGCGGTATCGTTTAGTTTGTTTCTTTGATTTCTGTATTTATCTCTAAACTGCACTTTACAGCTAAAAGTGTAATGGATTCACGTCTAAAGGTTTTTGACTAGCATATGTCATAGCTATATCTCATTTTGCATTGTATCATAATACCTGATTGACCTATTTTTGTAATGCTAACATTAATCCTTGTATTAAAGTGATGGTAGTTCAATCCATACATTTAAGAGTAAGTCTTTCCCCCTTGCAACAAGAAACTAATTTGTATGGTGTTACTTTGCACTAAGAGTTCCCAGTCCCTTATCAATCATTGGCCTAATTTTTTTAAGGCAACTTTATTGAGATATAACTTACATAATATGAATTCACCCATTTTAAATGTACAATTCAATAATTTTTTTAGTACATACACAGAGTCATGCAACCAAGTGCCACTATCTAATTTTAGAACATTTTCATCACTCCATAAAGAAATCCCATATTCATTAGCAGTCACCTCCCCGGCCCTAGGCAACTACTAATCAACTTTCTGTCCCTATGGATTTGCCTATTTTGGACATTCCGTATAAATAGAATTATGATCTTTTGTGTCTGGCTTTCTTCACTTAGCATAGTGTTTTTAAGGGTCATCCATGTTGTAGTATGTATCAGTATTTCATTTGTTTTTGATTGCTTTATAATCCATTAGTGAATATACCACATTTTGTTTATCCATGGGCATTTGGGTTGTTGCCTCTTTGTGGCTATTAAGAGTAACACTAGTATGAATATCCACGTAGTAGTTTTTGTATAAATGTATGTTTGCATCTTTCTTGGATCTTTCTAGGCGTAGAATTACTTGGTCATATGTTTAATTTTCTGGTAAACTGTTATCCAAAGTAGCTGTACCATTATAGATTTGTACCAGCAATTTATGATGGCTTCAATTTCTCCGCATCCTCAGCAACACTTGGATCTGTCTTTTTTATTATAACCATCCCAGTGAGTGTGAAATGGTATCTCATTGTGGTTTTGCTTTGCATTTCCCTCATGACTAATGATGTTAAGCATCTTTTACTGTGCTTGTTGGTCATTTGTATATCTTTGGAGAAATGTCTATTCAGCTCCTTTGCCCACTTTATAATTGGGTTGTCTTTTTGTTGAGTTGTAATAGTGTTTTATTTTATTGAGGTACAATTGACATACAACATTAGTTTCAGATATACCACATAACCATTTGATATTTGTATATATTGTGAAATGATCACCACAGTAAGTCTAGTTAACACCTATCACCATACATAGTTAAAGTTTTCTTCTCATGGTGAGAACTTTTAGGATTTACTCTCAGCAGCTTTCAGACATGCAACACAATAAAATTAACTGTAGTCACCATACTGCAATTACATCCCTAAGACTTATTTATTTTATAACTAGAAATTTGTACCTTTTGACCCCCTTCACCCATTTTGCCTATCCCCCATCTCCTGCCTCTGGCAACCATGAATCTGCTCTCTATCTATGAGTTTGATGGGATTTTTTTAGATTTTACAAATGGGATCATACAGTATTTGTCTTTATTTGACTTATAAACCCCTCAAATACCATTCATGTTATCACAAAAGACAAGATTTCATTCTTTTTTATGGCTGAAGAATAGAAGTGTGTGTGTGTGTGTGCGCGCGCGCGCGCACACACACACACATCACATTTTCTTTATCCATTCATCTGTCAGTGGACACTTAGGTTGTTTCCATATCTTATCTATTGCATATAATGCAGCAATGAACATGGTGGTAGACAAGTCTTTTCGAATTAGTATTTTTGTTTTCTTCAGATATATATCCAGAAATGAAATTTCTGGATCATACAAAAGTTTTAATTTTTTGAGGGACCTCCATACTGTTTTCCATACTGGCTGCACCAATTTACATTCCCACCAACAGTGAACAAGGAGTCCCTTTTTTCCATATCCTCACCAAATACTTGTTTCTTGTCTTTTTGAAAATACCCATTCTAATAGGTGTGGAGTAATATCTCATCTTATTTATTTTAGATACAGGTCCTTATCAGATACATGATGTGCAATCTTTTCTTTGTTTTGGGGTTGTCTTTTCACTTTCTCGATGATGTCCTTTGAAGGACAAACATTTTTAGTTTTGATGAAGTCCAATTTATCATTGTTTAGCTCAGTGGTTCCAAACCTTTTTGTTACCAGGGACTGGTGCTCCTATGAGAATCTAATGTCTGGTGATCTGAGGTGGAGCTGAGGCAGTGATACTAGTGCTGGGGAAAAGATTTTAAGATGGAATTGGCCCAAGAACACGTCAACAGTGTACCATTGTGGGTGGCAAGTCTCAAGGTACTGACCTTTAAGAGAATATTGGTCTCTGTAGTAGAGAACAGAAATAGTTAAGAACATGGTTTTATGTGTTTCTTCAACCAGTCAGCTTCATGGGTGATAAACAGTAAGCAAGAGTTGGATTTTACTGGGGTTGGAGTTTTGGGAATTGCGTACAGGTCATGAGAAGAGCCAGAGAGTTGAGGGAGTCATAATGATGATGTAGGTAATTTAAAGTATAGAACTCCCTTCTGCTACCCACCCATCCTCACTATTAGCTGAAGACTTTGTTTCTATTTCATTAAGAAGATAGAAGCAATCAGGATAGACAGTCTAAGCTTTCATCTAGTGTAGTATTCAGATATTCTGCCTTCCCTGCTGTTACTGTAAATGAAATATGTACAAACCTACTGAAGACCAATCTCTGCTGGTCTTTACTTCTTCACCTACTCAAGAACATTGTTTCAGCAGTTTTCTACATCATTAACTACATCAGGTTTTTCTTCTTTACTAGGTTATTCCTATCAATGTACAAAAAAAAAAACTTATTTTGGCCACACATCTCCTAGCCATCACCCCATTTCTGTTTTACAGTACTCAGAGGAGTTGTATACACTCGCAATCTGTAGTCCCTTCCTTTAGAATCAACAGAGATCAGGCTTTCACCACTACCCCTGGTCACTGATAACTTCCATGTTGCTAAATCCAGTGGTCAGTTCTCAGTGTTCTGTCTCATTTAATAGCATTTGATAGAGCTAGTCACTCCTTTATTGAAATACACTTCTACTTAGCTTCTGGGTTCCCATACTTTTTTGGTTTTCTTCTCAGTATTCCCGATATTTGAAGTTATAATACGCTAGTTAAAAATAAGACACTGCATATTTTGGGGATTTTCTCATAGATTATTATTTTTTTAATCTATATTAGAGCCAAACCTTAGCAATATTATAAAGGTAACTCTTGAGTTATCTGTATATATGTGAGGGGAAAGTAATTTTCTATGGATTGAGAAATGGAGGGTGAGAAAATAAAGACACTAAGGGTGCACGGCTCTCTATAGAAATTTTGTTAAGAATAAGGGAAATGATCATAAATACCTAGAGGGAAATACAGACTCTAGGAAAGAGTTTTGTTTAAAGTTGGGGGAGAATTGGATGTGGTTTTTTGTTAGTTGACTGAAACTGGTATAGATAGAGGTTGTAATTATCAGGAGTAATAGATGGGGACACTGCTGGACTGTGGAGAAAATGAAAGTGATTGAGATCAAGAACACAAGGTAGAGAAGTAAGAGGAGCCTGAGGTAGAGGAGATTGAGATAAGGCCCTGGCAGTATAAGCGTAATTATAAGGTATAAAGTTAGACCATGTTGTGAAGTACTAACAGATTGCCAGGGCCTAAGGAAGTGCCCGATAAGTCATAGATTTTGAAAAGGTAAAATGTTTAACAAATATTTATGAATGAATGGTTGGATCAAGTATTCAGGTATAGGCAATTCTGATATGTACGTTGCAGGGAGAGAGCAAAAGCCGCTTAGGTAAAACCTGAAAATGAATGATGTTGAGCACTGTTTATATTTAGTGTTGACTATTTCTACTGACTTAACTGCTTTTTATAATTTATTATAATTTTTTTTATTGTGGCAGAATACACATAAGATTTACCACTGTAACCATTTTAAGTTGTACAATTTAGTGGTATTAAGTACGTTCACAGTGTTTTGCAACCATCATCGTCTAGTTCCAGAAATTTTTCATTACCCCCAACAGAGACCTCGTATGCATTAAGCAGTCACACTCCCTCCCCACCTCGTAACCTCTTATCTGTTTTCTGTCTCTGGATTGGATATTTCATAAGTGGATCACACAGTAATATGTGTATCTGACTTCTTTAACTTAGTATGTTTTCAAGGTTCATCCATGTGGTAGCATGTGTCAGTACTTCATTCCTTTTTATAGCTGAATAATATTCTGTTGTATGGATAAACCACGTTTTGTTTATGTGGTTTCTTCTGTTGTTGGACATGTGGATTGCTTTACTTTGTGGCTATTATGAATAAGCTGCCATGAACATTCCCTTACAAGTTTTTGTGTTGACATGTCTTCATTTTTCTTGGATATATACGTAGAGGTGGAAATGTTAGGTCAAATGGTAACTATATTTAACTGAGGAACTGACAACTGTTTTCCACAGGAGCTGCACCATTTCATATTTCTATGCACAGTGTATGAGGGTTCCAATTTCTCTGCATCCTTACTTTATTATAATTTATAAGAATTAATTAAACCTTTGAATCCTTACCACATACAAAGCACCCCATGCTAGATGCTTAGTGAATTTCAAAGAAAGGCAAGGCAGGAATCTAGCAGCAACAAGTTCTCAGCCTGCTGGCTGTTGAAATCAACATTTGTAACTATCCTAGGAGGAACAAGTGTTAAGTGTACAAGAAGGCACAATTAAAGTACTTAGGATTTCAGGGCATGAGGTTTCTTGTGGGAAAGGCTTATTTCTTGACTATCAGACCAAGGAATTTAAATCCTATTCTGTAGTTGGTAGGAAGCAAGAAAATTTCTGAGCAGGGTAGTGATATAATTTGAGCCTGAATTCAAGAAGAATAATATGGCAGTCAAGAGTAGATAAAGGCTGAGGCAGAGGATAGAAGAGACTTAGTATAGTGCCTGTGAAACCACGTTTGTTTGTTTGTTTGTTTGTTTGTTTGTTATTTGGAGAGTAATTGGAACCTGGAGTGACAAATGGAAATGGAAGCTAAAGAATGGAAAGAGTGAGACTTGGAAACTCTTTTATCTTTATAGTCTCCCTGGTTATCTCTTCTGACTTTAAACATCATCTACAGTATTCTGACAATTTTCAAAAGTTTATCTCCAGAACAGACCTCTCTGAGCTCCAGACCACATACTTGACATCTCATATTTAAAATATTTTTTATCTTAATTTCCCCTCCAGTCTAGTCTTACACAATGTTTTTTAAAGTCCTAAGAGAATAAGTGATATATTTTTTCCTTTTCAAAATGTCTCAGCGGTTAAGCAAAAGCCCCTTCAATTAGTCTCTTTATAAAAATGGCTACAATCCTAAAAGCCATCCTCAAAGAACTTTATAAAATTTTGCAAAGCGAAGTATTTCATTACAAAAATATGTGACTAATAGAGAAGGTAAGACAAAATGCTCATAGTTCCATCATCCTAGTAAAACCATTATTGGCATTTTGTCACGTTTCCCTTTAGTTTTTTGCTTCCAGAAACAGTAATTTCTTTTATCTGTCCTCTTTCTTCTTTTATTTATCTCCTTTTACTAAAACACTCTCATTTGTCAGTCTTCTCCTCCCTAACACATACTCTGCACTTGCATGCACAGACCATGCTCTTATATAACTTTACATCCTCAGTGTCAGCATATTGAGCATGGTGGGTAAGTAATTGTTAAGGGGTATATAACAGCTTTAGCACCTTCACACCAGTTAGCTTTGCCAGTTAATATTTTCTCCACAATCACAGCTGTTTTAACGGGAACTCTGCTAGAGAAATTTGTGATTGAATATTAACCGAAAAGATGATGTATGCTAATTGGAAGATTGGAATGTGCCTGGTGGGTTTTGAAAAGGGGAACAGTTTATATTTAAAATTAAAGCATTTTTCTTCATATCTAAGTTTCATAACCTAATGGTGATTCATCTCCCTGCCTTGAATTTAAGGTTTTCTCTTTAAACCAGAATTCTTCAGACAAAAGTTATACAGCACTTAATCATCTTTTCCATAAGGAAACTTGATTTGAGTGATATTTTTCCATAAGAACCTATTATAGGAACATCATCATCATACATTTATTACTGGGAGTTGCTAATTTAATAAATGATTATATGAAAAAAACAAACTGTTCAGGTGACTTCTAAAATCCTTGAAAGAATTATAGCCAGTTATGTTGTTATAGGTGGTAACACATTAATGTCTAAATTGGACTTAAGAATTTTGACTCTTAAGATCTTTATTTGATTGATCATTTGACTGGATCTCATTTTAGCAATAATATATAATAATGATTTTGCTTCATGATAATGTGTTTTGTTTTGTTTTGTTTCCATTTATAGTGTGAGATTCCTGTGGCCTGTTAATTGATTGAATAGTGGTGGAAATGGATCCAAAATGATAAGTGACTTCTCTTTCTGAAGCGGTTGAAGATTCTTCATATCACCTTCAGAAGCTCAATTCAGTCTTCAGGAAGGGGCAGAACAAGTGAAATACAGAAAACTGAAGAGAAGAAAACCTCACTTTGAGACTGTCTTTCTCCTTGACTACTCTCTAACCCTTGTCTTTCTACTTAATTTTGCTGTGAATTTATAAATAGTGAAGACCAAAGAAATAGAAGATATATTTGAGAGCTTTATACCAAGAAATTTGCCTTGAAAGCTGCTATTCTTTGGAGGGAAAAGTATATCAAGTTCCTGATTTTTTTTTTTAAACAAGATTTCTTAAATCCTTAGATTCTGAATGATAAATATAAACACATTTCTGCACACTGTTTTTAGCAGCTGTGTAAGAATAATGAAATTTGTAAATTAAGAGCATTGTCCTGTGGATGTTTTGCCACTAAAGTTGACTGCTCAAATCTTTTTTGGCTCTTTAAAAATTACATTTTCGATCTATCACTTTGATGACATTTGCCCATATCAGTCCACTTGCCTTTCTAGCTATGACCTTGTTATGAATAGTGTTCGTACTCACTGTGCAGATGTCTATGTATTATCTATTTAAGCAACATCATAGTGCCATCACCCAAGGAAGTTGAATGAGGTGAACATAGACGTAGCTCTTTCCCCTTCCCCCCTTTTTTAAATGTAACAAACACTTTTATGTTCCCCCTTCCCCTTCCCCTTTCCCCTTTTTGGAAACGTGTCAGGAACTAGATAGATTAAGATGAACAATTGAGGGGACACACAGTGATCCACACAGAGCCTGGCTTCTTTGTGCTTCATCACAAGGCGTGCTGCTGGCCAGCCTTATTAAGCACCCTTTTAACAAGAGAACCTCGTGGGAAATCCAGCTGGCAGACTCAAGAAGTTCAGGAAACAGGACCACAGAGGTTACACTCTGGGGTAAATATTCTTCTCTGTCTAGCTTTGGAAGAAGATTATGTATGTATATGTATTGTGGAAAATATACTACTTTCTGGTGTATTTAATTTTGGAAAATATTAGCGAGGTGGTTTGGAGACACTAATGGATCTCTCAGGAAAACTGGTGATAGCTGGTGTTCGAGAAAATTAATGTGAATTAAATTCACATTAATTAAATTTCAAGATACAACTCTTGAAATGTCGTATCTTCCTTCTCTAGAGAGATCTTATCTACTCTTTTTGCCAAAAGTTACCTGAAGCAGATTGATCTCTTTTCCTAAGTATCTGTAATTTTAAATAGGTTTTTATTCTTAAGGTTCTTCTAATGTAACTCAAGAATTCATTAGCTTCTTATATAACCTTCCAGCTCTGTGTCAAATTTTTTTTTATTATTATTGTTTTCCATGGTCATATATTCATAGACTATTGCTTTTATTTAGAACTTCTCAGGTATGGAGTCTGTAATTAGCCTAGAGAGGCTCGGAGGGCAGGTCTTTGTGTAAAGAGGGGGATCTTAAGTAATCACAGGCTCCTTCACACATCGGTATCAGGTTCTCCCAAGCATAAATGATTTGAATTTCCTCATTTTCAGATCCTGGCCATGAGGTTGGATGCCTCACCTTGCTGAAAAGAGACACTGGACCTAAATGGCGCAGCATGACTTTGTTCCTGCTTGGCTAAATTTCTCAACACCACAATCAGTTAAGGTACTATTCCATTCCTATAGTAACTGTCGAAATACCAGTTCTTTTCATCCCCAACTTTGTCTGTAGCCTCTTTTATGGTCAAGGTGTTTTTTGTGTACTTAGCCTTGCCTGAGGATTTCAGATATGTTTTCATAGACTAATTACCTTTGTTTTAACAGGATATAAGTAATTAGGCAATCCAATTCAGTATGTTCCCTGCTACTGCTAGGTATACTGTTTTGTTTTTTCATTGCATGCTAAGCTTTCCTCATTACATGGCACACTTAAGACTTCTTGTATTAGCTGCAGCACACTTTGGAGCTAAAACATAACTTACTAACCTATTACTGAGGACAAAGGGGGAGAGGTCAAAGGAAAATTGTTTTGGGGAAAATAGACCTTTGGAATGAATACACATTTATCTATCTATAGTAGTAGATGAAGAGGAGGAAAAAGGGAAGAGAGTGATTGATTGATCCACTGCCTTACTAAATGAATCTCAGATTAAATCCTAGAAATTCTGTTTTAGAGGCAGTAACCTACTCATTTTAGGGGGAAATGTGTGTTGTATTAGGTAGGGATAAAGACAAGTGGAATAACCAGTTCTTCTAAGTAAAGTAGCCCTAGTCACAGTACACAGAACAGCCTAAATTATTGATAAAGGAAACTTTTGAGAAACTAGTAAACTTAAAAATTCTTCTCATTTTGCCAACCAATAGAGGAGGGACAAAATTGATATGTAATCTTAAGAAAAAGAAAAGTCTACCTTCCCTATTTTTAAATGTGAATTTGGAGGAAAATGTTTCTGGTTTATATAGACCCGCAACCTTTTGCTCTAAACTTCAGGTTGAACTGCCCTTGTGAAATTCTCAAGATTTCATAATTGATAAAATCTGACCCAAGACTTTGGGTTGGTGGGCCCGAGAGATTAGCCTTGGGATCCAGGAAAGTGCTTAAAAATATACAGATCTTATATCTGCAAAGAATGATGCAGCATAGTGAACTAAGTAAAAAAAAAAATTAGAGAATATGATGTCAATATTTTCAGTAAAGTTACAGTAAGCAGAGTTATATGGTATTGGCATAAGGATAGGCATATAAAGCAATGGAATAGAATAGAGAATTCAAAAATAGTCTGTTGATTTTTGACTAAAGTGCCAAGGTAATTTAATAGAAAAGTGATAGTCTTTTTAACAAATGACTCTAGAATTGGATGGGGCAAAGCGGAGAACCTCTGTTTTTACTTCATATCACACACAAAAATTAACTTGAGGAGGATTATAACCTAAATTAAAAAGTTAAAAACCATAAAACTTTTTAGAAAAACAAGAGTCAGAGAAAATCTTTATAGCCCCCTAGAATGGCTAAAATAAAAAAAACTGACAATACCAAGTATTGATGAAGATAGTAATAAGAAAATAGATGTAGAAATGTCTATGCCTCAACCTACAGAATTTTACTATAAGCCCTTGTCAGATATACCTATACTTTGAATGGCTTTTTAGACTTTGATCTCTGTCATTTGATATTAAAGAATGTCATAAAGTAAAATTATTTGGAATAGGAAGCAACATTAGAGTTCATCTATAATACTGTTTCTTAAACTGCTTTTTTGTGTGACCTCAAAGACTTATTCTGCCTGACCTCTTTCCTCATGCATAAATGAGTAAAATGGGATGATGCCAAATTATAGTATTGTTAAGAGTATTAAGTAATGTTTGGAAATAAATGTTTTATAAAACTATAAAAATTTTGTGTAGTTGTTAACGGCCTACCAAGGTGGTAGTTAAATCACGCCTTTGTCTCCAGTTCTAGAATAATTTACAGAAATAATAAGCTGTTTAGAATATTTTTAAAGCAAGCATCTTGCTATTTCTTTCTTATTGCAAGTTTAACTTAATATTTTTGAGTGTAAAGTTTTGGGGCTTATTCTTTATGACAGGTTTTTTTTTTTTTTTTTTAATAATTGAACTGCCTTTTCTCCCCTGCTAGGATAAAGGAAATGATTATAGTAAATAACTGAAGTAGCTGTCTTTTCTCCCCTTCTGGGATAATGTAAATGAGTTAATATTTAAATATGTAACATAGGAATTCTCTAACTCAGATGCCTGTGGTACCTTTATTATGGCCCATATGCTCATAATGGCAGTTTCTGTCACCTTTATTACTTGTGTTCTAAAAGCTTTATGCAAAACCTAAGATATTGAAAGAGACATCTACTTAATCTATTTTCTTCTCTATCCTTTATCATCTTAGTCACCTACAGCCACCTTCGAAAAACACGGAGAGCACCTACCCCGAGGAGATGGTAGATTTGGAGTAAGCCGCCGTCGACATAATTCCTCTGATGGCTTTTTTAACAATGGACCTCTACGAACTACAGGAGGTGAGCCATGCTCAACTTTCAGGAGTATATTTAAGCTCTTCATTTAGGGTAAGCATAGTCTGCGGGTTATGTGTCCATAATCTTTAAATAATGATCTTTTGTAAACATAGTTCTCAGATATTCCAGTAGTCATTACTCAGCTACGTTAGCTTTCTACGTATAAAATTCTTATGTTCTCATGAGTCATTTATTCAGTAGAAGAGCTCATAGAAATTACATTAAAAGAAAGAGATGTATTTTGCTATTTCTTTTTAGTGGACTTAATCTTTAATTAAAAAGGTCCCTTGAAGGGCTTTTGGTATACCATAAATCATATCAGGAAGCATCTGGTCCAATTGTTTCTGAGTTTCCAGGAAGCAAACAATCTAATGTGTTATTTTTCCTTACTATTCTAGATTCCTGGCACCAGCCCTCCCTGTTCCGCCACGATTCTGTGGACTCTGGTGTCTCTAAGGGAGCATATGCTGGAATCACAGGGAACCTATCTGGTTGGCATGGTTCTTCCCGAGGTCATGATGGCATGAGCCAGCGTAGTGGAGGTGGCACAGGGAACCATCGCCACTGGAATGGCAGCTTTCACTCCCGGAAAGGTGGTGCCTTTCAGGAAAAGCCACCTACAGAAATTAGGGAAGAAAAGAAAGAAGACAAAGTGGAAAAGTTGCAGTTTGAAGAGGAAGACTTTGTAAGTATGAAGGTTTAGTTGTGTAGTTAAAACCTAACTAATAATGTTTTAAATATAAGACCTTGTTAGTAATGAGAACATTTTAGAAATTACTAAAAAGGGAGTCCCTAAGTTTAGATTTTTATTGTTTTTAGAAGAGAGGAGTTGATAAGCATTAAGATGACGACTGAAAATCCTGTGTAACTTTTAGCTAATCTTCGTTTTCATCTTTGTGCCTTGGAATTTTAAAAAATTCTTCAGTTTCCCTTGAGAGATTTTTTTCTCTTGATTTTGCCCTCATATAGAATAGTTGCGATAAGTTAATGAACATATAATTAGGAGTATTCTAGCTGTTGCCTGTATAGTCAGTAAAACTTGATGCTATTGTATATTGAACTACATGCCTTTTGGGCTCTAATAAACCAAAAGCAAATTTTTTAGTGTATCTTAACAAGGTTTAATAAGTTTATTTAACAAAACATATCCTAATTATCATTTTAACATGTAACCAATATCTTTAAATAATTTTCATTATTTTTTTGTACTAGTTCTTCAAAAAGCTTTGTATATTCTATACTTGTAGCACATCTCTATAGACCACACACATTCATAGTGCTCAACATCCACATGTGGCTAGTGGCTACCTTATTGGTTAGTGCAGCTCCAGTTATTTTTTAAGTATCACGTTAGATTAGCCAGTCACTTCTATTAGAGCCCATTTTTACTGTTAATAAAGGCAGCTAAAGAAGAGTTAAATTTAGGCATCTTTCCCTCTTTTCCTAAGCCTAGCAGATGTTCTGGGGGGGTCCTTGATTTAAATGTTATTTATTAATGTGAATTCTTAATCCCAAGTAAGCACTCATTCTTCAAAACTTTATTCTTAGAAAGGTCTGTAGTGCTCTGACATATTGAATATTTGTCTGGAATGTTCTCTATGTCTAGTCCAGAAATTACTATGACATTAAATTATCACTTTATTTTTTCAATAAACTTGTAAACAAATCAAAGACCAGTGGGAACCAGCAACCAAAAAAAATTTAATTCTTATTATGAGTTTCCTTTTTTTTTTTTGTACTTTTATTCATTTATAATTAAATGAACACACTGTAATTATAATTTATATCTGACATGAATGTTTATCTGAAATGCATTTTATACTATGACTATAACCAGCAGAGCATATAGAAAACAAGTTTATTTGGGTCTCTTATAGTTTTGGTTTCTTATGTGCTTTGGTTAAAAAAAAAAAGATAGTAACAAACGAAAAAGATAGTAACAAACGCTAAGTAGTGTGGGTAAAGTGAAAGTTACTTATAAATTAGGCATTATACTGCTGATTGGTATAGTTTGATAAGAAGGTCCTTTATCAGTTCCGTGAGGTTCCAAGTGGGAGATGGTTTGACAACCGAAAGAAAAATGTTAAGACAGCATTATCTTCCCTTGCTAAGTGATTTAAAAGGAAGTTTGCCATCAAATCAAACTGAACAAGGTCATCGGTAAGGGCAAATTTACTTTGCATTTATGTTTTTATGAAATATTCTAAGTGTTCATAAAGTATGGACATACTTTATGAAATATTAACATTTTAATAGCTCTAGTCCAGGGGTCCCCAACCCCTGGGCCTCAGACCACTACCAGGCCTGTTAGGAAACGGGCTGAGCAGCAGGAGGTGAGCAAGTGAAGCTTCATCTGTATTTGCAGCCACTCCCCAGCACTTGCATCACCGTCTCAGCTCCACCTCAGATATCAAGCATTAGATTCTGATAGGAGCACTAGTCCCTGGTGCCAGAAAGGTTGGGGACCGCTGCTATAGACCGTTATTTTACAAATGAGGCCAGATACTCCAGATAGGTTAAAGCTTCCCTAATCTGTTTTCCTCACTTTCCCCAGAGGTAATCATCTGATTTTCAGTGTTCTGTCATCCTCATGCATGTTTTTGATAAACTTATGTATAGATTCATAAACGTTCTCTAATATCATTTTGCCTGATTTTGATCTTTATAGTATTGTAATTCTCTTTCATTTGCTTAAAATTGTTTTGAGATTTTTCTGTATTAATACATATGGCTCTAGATCAGTGGTTCTCATTTGGATCCAAGTCTCCCCATTCTCCTGGGGCACATTTGGCAATATCTAGAGAAATTTTAGTTGTCGTAACTGGGAATACTGCTGTTGGCATCTAGTATATAGAGAACAGGGATGTTGCTTAACATCCTACAATGTATAGTATAGCCATAACAAAGAATTAACCAGCCCCAAATTGCAGTAGTACCATGGTTGAGAAATCTTGCTCTATATCATTTTCACTACTGTACAGTAAATATTTTATTGTGAGAATATAGTTTATGTATTTTCCGGTTGACAGACATTTAGGTTATAAAAGATCGTGTTTTAGAGAATAAATTTAAAGAATTGGAACTAAGGTATTGTAACTAGAGAAAGAAGAGTCAAAAATAAGATTTCTTTTGAAGCACGTTGATGAATAAATTAGTAATTACTTTGAAAAGGAAAAACAGGAGGAGCAGAATTGGAGAAAGAAAATAACAATTTCTTGGTACCAAAGACATGAGTGAGATCTAGATATGTGTACCTGGAAATAGAGATAATAGTTGAGATTTGTGGATAGATAGATTCACCCAAGGAGGATAGTAGAGCCAGAGAGGAGGCCTTGAGCAGAACTTGTGGAATGGCAGTAAGAGCCAACTGAGAAGTAATTGGTTAAAGAAGCGGTATGTCAAGAAAGAGTATAACAAATTAACGGTATTTTGGGGACCTGTTTATAGTGGATTTTCTATATTTTTTTCTACGTTGTACATTGTATAATTAGAAAATTGTTTTTTTGTTTTAAAATAGTTTAATATAATTAACAGTCCTATATTGTTACCTTAAACAAATAACCCTAATTTTCCCTGAGTTGATAGATAGTAATTTCCCTTGCAACATTGTAGTAAGGAATAAATGATCACATACATTGAATGATGTATGTGAAACATTTAGCATAGACCTTGACACATGGGTTTGTAAATGGTAGTTATTATTAAATGTCAGAGAGCTTTGGATTTGGCCATTTGAAGTAACCTTTCAAATGTCATTTTCAAAAACAGTGGGCTTGGTTGGAAGAATTAGAGAATGACTTGGTACACTCTTTGGAGGAAGAGGAGCCACGTGAGAGTGTAGTTTTCTAGGAGCAAGAGACTTCAATGTGTTTGAAACCTGAGGAGCAAGAAATCTGTGGAGAGAAGGGATTCTGAGAGGATGGCAACAGTGTAGCCATAGCTTTTGCATCTCCCCAAATTCCCCAGTTAAAGCATAGTTCCCTTTAATACCTTGAGCAATGTTAGGATTACTCTCACTATTTACATTTAACATTGTGCTGGAGGTGCTGTCAAGTACAAGAAGGCAGGAAAAATAAAATGCATACAAATTAAAAGGAAGAAATATAACTCTATTCTCAGATGACTTGATTTCAAAGAAAGTCCTAAGGACTCTAAAGAATTACAAGGTTTCAGGATTCAAGGTCAGTATAAAAAATAAATTGTATTTTTATATGCTAGCAACAACTAATTGGGATATGAAGTTTTATAAAATGCCTTTTGTAAAAAAAAACCTTTTGTTAAATTTAACAAAAAATGTGAAAGGTATCTATACTGAGCCACAGAATATTGCCAAGAGAAATTAAAGATCTAAATAAAAGGAGAGAGATACCATTTTGAATGAAAGTCTTTGAAATGGAAAACATGTTTAGGATGTCAATTCTATAGATTCTGCACAACTCCAACCAGCATGCTCTTACAGAAACGGACGTTGTTCTAAAATTTATATTGAAATGAAATAAAGAATACATAAATAGACTATCCAAAGAAATCTTGAAAAAGAACAAAGTTGGAGGACTTATACTGCCTAACTTTAAGACTTAGTATAATGCTACAGTAATCAAGATAATGTTACACTGTTAAAAAGATAAACTGATAGTAGAGCTGTATAGAGAGCCCAGAAATAAAACTATGTTTATATAGTCATTTGATTTTCAACACAGGTACCATGGCAGACCATTGGAGAAGGAAATGAGTTTTTAACAAATGGTGCTGGAACAACTATATATATTTTTTGCCCTACTTCTACCTCATAGCATACCAAAAAAAAACAATTAATTTAAAATGGATTATACACCCTAATGAAAGGCCTAAAACTGTAAAGCTTCTAGAAGAAAACTTAAGAGAATACCTTTCTGGCTTAGGGGATAGAAAAAGATTTCTTTGGACATGGGAAGCAAAAACCATAAGGGAAAACATTGATAAATCAAACTTCCTCAAAACTTAAAACAACTTTCTCTACCAACTCAGGGTAAATATTTACAGAATATATCTATCTATCTATTTATCCATCTATATATAGACAGAGATCTGAAAAGGGATGTATATTCATAATATGAGTAACTCCTACAACTCAATAATAAAAAGACAGCTTAATTTTCTTTAGGAATAATGAGCAAGATTTGAGTGGACACATCACAAAGGAGGATATATGAATGGCCAGCAGGCACGTGAAAAAAATTATCAATGTCATTAATCATAAGAGAAATTTGGAAATTCAAATTAAGACCCCTGAGGGATAACTGTTACACACCCAACAGAATGGCTAAATTCAAAAGTCTGAAAACACTAAATTTGGTGGCATTTTAGAGCACTTGGAACTCTTTTACATTGTTAGTAGAAATGTGAAGTACTACAACCATTTTGGGAAAAAGAAAGTCTGACAGTTTCTCAAAATTGGAAACAATATAAATATCAATGTGAAAATAGGAAAGTTGTATAATCATGTAATGGACTATTCAGTAATAAAAAGGAATGACTGATAAAAGAATCTCAGCGAAGCCTTACAGGAAAGGGTATATACAATATGATTCCATTTATATAACATTCTACGATTCCATTTATATGACATTCTAGAACAGGCAAATAATCTGTAGTGGGAAAGAAAATAATTGCCAGTGTGGAGTGGGGATTGACTGAGAAAAAGCATGGGGAAACTTGCTGGTTATAGGTAATTTTTTTTTTTTTAATCTTTATAGAGATTGGGGAGGAGTAAGCATTTTTTTCAAAGTCATGGAATGGTGTACTTAGTATTGGTGTGTTTAATCGTATGTAAATTTTAAAAAGTAGATTAGTGTCACCAGTCATAGAACAAACATATCATAAGCCTCCTGATGCGATGCACTGAGGATCCAACATTATCTCTGTGAATTTCTTCCCAAAATGCATAGCCTTGAATCTAACCATGAGGAAACATCATACAAACTCAAACTAAGGTTTCTACAAAAGAATTAGAAAAGATTCTACAAAAGAACTAGCCTGTACTCTCTAAGAAATGTTATGGTCGTGAAAAAAGAAATTTCCAGATTAAAGAAAACCAAGAGGACAACTAAAGGCAACATATGAAACTAGATTGGATAGTGGATGGGGCAGGGAAACAGTGTTTTTTAAACTTTATTTTGCTATGAAAAACATCTGTTACAGTTTGAGTAAGGATTGTGGATTGGATAATAGTATTTATTGTTAACTTCCTGATTTTTATAATTATACTATGTTTATATAAGAGAATGGCCTCTTAAGGAAATACATAATAAAGTATTTGAGGGTGAATGTCATCAGGTCCTTCAGTCTGCACATGGTTCAGGAAAAAATATTTGTAGAGAATGGTGGAGTGAATGTGGTAAAATGTTAACATAACAATGTAGATACAAGATGTACAGGAATTCTTTGTATTTTTGTAACTTTTTTGTGAGTGAAATTATTTCAAAATAATAAGAAACAAAAGCAACTGGGATTGAAAAACCAAAAAAATTCATGGATGTCATCTACAAAACAAAGTGAGGAATCATAGCTTAGGGACAAACCACCAGAAGCTTAAGATCTGGGTAGTAGCATTTGCGCTGGAGAAATTGAAGGAAGCAAGAGGGCATCTGACAGCCCTGATTCTCAAAAGAGCCAACAGTTGTTCTAGAAAGCTTAGAGGGCTCATTTGAAAACAGCAGCTAGAAATGAGATGCAGTTTTTCATATTCCAAAAACTAGTAAATAAGGTATGAAGGGTCTTACTGGACCAATCAGGAGAGTAACCCCATAATAGCTTGAACAAGGAAAATTAAGGAATAATTAACTATAACAGGATGGGGTAATGAGCAGTTGCCTAATAAGTAAAGAGAACTAAAGAATGTAGAAACAGCAGATACAATGAGCAGTCACTAACCCTAAGGCTAAGATAAAGAGTCCAAGGAACAATCCCTCAAACCCCCATTAGCACCTCAGGAATGAGATCCAGACCTTGTTGGAAAGGGCTTAGCTGTGGCTCACTGAATGGCTGAGCAATTGCTGAGGCGCTTCTCCAAGAAACATGCTGAAATCTCTCTTCTAGTGTACCTCATAATGCTATTCATGGGAGATGTGTCTCTGCTACAAAATCACTCAAGTCAGAGCTCATGTGTACTTCAGAACCTGGCTTAGCAGGAACTGGGTGCTACGGGAGTCTGCTGAATAAGCACACTGGAACAAGAAGCAAATATCTTTCTATTGTTCTCTACTGACAAAAATTAGCTTGCCATCTGGAAAAGGAAAAATTTTAAGTGCCCAGAAACATTTACACAGAGCTGGCAGAAAGGATAACTTTGGAATTAAAAGGCAATAAATTGATAACTACCACAAGATTCTATCGTTCATACTAACCAGCCAATATTCTCTTACAGAACAAAACTCCAAACCAAGGACAAAACTTGGCAATAGAATCCAGATCAAGCTACAGAGACAGAGACAGTAGAGACAAAAGAAAGAGAAGGTTCTGATAAAAGTGGGGAAGGTGGAGCAAAGGAACAGCTGGGATATCACAGAAAGTAAGCCACCATGGAGTGTTTTTGAACACTCCATGAAAACAACAGAAGAGAGAGCTCCAAAGCATGATGTTAGAAAAGCTATCTTGACCCACACTTACAAAAATTAATCACACAAATGAACAACATAAGGAGCAAGATAACATCCTTACAGACAATGCCAACTATACCTGTAAGACAAACCCACAAAACAAGATAACCATATCCTGCTATTTTTAATTTTAACCCAACCGTGTTAAGAAATGACATGAAAACAACATAAACCAGAAAATCTCAAGGTGTTAGAACTCAGTAAAGAAGTAATAAAAGATTTCAGAAAAAAGGAAGAGCAAACAAGGAACAGGAGAATAAATACTAATGTTTTTCAAGAATTAGAAGATGAGAAAAATTCTAAATAAAGGCAAAACAGTTAAACATTAGAGTTAAGAAATTATATCCAATATATAATGGTCCCTACCCCCATCCTGCAAAAAAAAAAAAAAAACCCAAACAGGAACAGCTTAAAAGTTAAGTATAATTCAAGAATGATTTCCTGTAATACAGTAAGATTTGTAGCTACAAATTGAAAAACAGACAACAGTGATAAAATACTAGACTCAAGCAAAAAAAATATCCTTTGGACATCCAGACATAAAGACCAAGTGACTTATAAAAGGAAAAATCAGACAATTTGACAACAGTTTTATAACAAGTCAGTGGAGTAACCTTTGCATTACTGTAAGGAAAGAAAATGTGAACCAAGGATTTTATACTCTGTCAAAGTTATCTTCAGTTATAAAGGTCACAGGCAAATATCAATGTGTGAAAACTTATAATACTGTTCCCAAGGCTTTACTAAACAACAAGCTTTAGACAGCCACACTAACCAGAAAGATAGCAACAAAAGGAATGGTAGTAAATATAAAATATATGGTTAATTGTAGAACTAAGACTAAGAATTAAAGTATAGCATTTAACAGCTATGGGTTCTGATAGTCAAAATATAGTATAACTATTAATGAGAGAATGGGGCAAGCCTGTACCAAAAATGAACATTTTATTAACTATATTGGTATAATGTCGATGGTTATCGAGACCATTGTAATATGGAATAAAGCAATTGAATATGATATTCTATACCTTGTGTCCTTAAAAATCAGGATTCTTAGTGTAGAAGAAAGAAAATACAGATTGAGATTGATATACAATAAAACCCCAAGGTACTTGATTTGAATTAGATGCCAATATGAGGTCATGAGGTGTTTTAACATATGTATGTTCTCCTCTACCACCACCCACCCCCGCCACTCTCCCAGGCTCTGTCCCCTAAAAAGTCCTAAAAAAAAAAATGACCAACCCCATAGCAATGAGCATCCCTAGTGCCCAGATTCGTCATCTTGAAATACCATTTCTGGGCAGAATGTTTGAGATAAGCTTGGAATGTTTTTGTTATACCAAGTAGCAAAGAAGTAATTCTTTAATTACTTCTTTGATACAACTAGGGTTGTATCAAAAGGATTCAGAAGCCAAATTGAAGAGGTTCCCACTGGCCAAACATAGGGTATTTCATGTATCAGTTAAGGATGATAACTGCAAGAGTTTGAATTAAAAGTATAATTAAATCTGTGAGTTCACAGTGATACCTCGCCTTGGAAACAAGCATGCATTTTAAATTTTCATATGAATTGTGCCACTGAGTCACCAAATAGAGGAAGTTCCTCTTTATGGAAGTATAATAGCTAATAAAGAAGGAATGATAAAAGATCATTGTTTTGCAGCTTGTAGCGAGTTAATGGTTTTAGACTGAGCATCAGTGCCTGCCAACATCACATAAAAAGCATAACCAGACAAATGTCTTCTAAAAGAAAAAACCAGCAAGAAATTGCCTTGTCAAAATATAAAGGAGAGGAGAAGAGTCTTATGGCTTTTAGAACCAATACCAATTTATAGGAAATGCAGAGGTATAAGACTTTTTTTTAAGACCTGTAGATTTAAAAAGGCAGATGTTTTTTGGAGACGAAAATATAGTTTTGATGAATACACATTTGAGTGGTAAAAGAAGAGCAAAGAGGTGATTGCTGTAAATCAGGATAGTGGTTATTTTCAGAAGGAAGAAGGATGGGTTTTGTTTTTGTTTTTGTTTTTTTTGAATGAGATTTTACAGTGTTTCTGGTTTGGCTGATAATGTTCTGCTTAAACTGATGATTAAGAGAATTAAAAGAACTTTTGCTCATTTGTGCAGTTGTCTGTGTCTTATATTTGAAAAATTTTTAAAAATCAGTGGAAAGAGATTGAAGCAATATTTCTGAAAACTCTAGATAAAATGTGACTAAGAACACAAGTGTCTGACAATGGGGCAAACTAGAAGGTATCGTAAGACTGACAGACAAAGCAGACAACTCCGTAGAATATAGCAGAATTTGTTACAGGGTAACAAAAGAAGATGGGGTAGGAGTGGAACAGAAGACCCAGCAATTTTCTGCAGATTATTCTCCACTACAGGCTGCTGTTACTATACCTTTTTTAATAGTATAACCCTGGTATTAATGATTGACAAGACAAAGGGATAAAGAATGTAGTTGTGTCAGGGGCCATGCCTCCTGGTCTTGTGATAGATGGTTGTTTATAATCGATACTAGTCTGATACTCATCTTTGTTGTCATGCCATTCTACCTGTTACTAACAAAAATAAGGCTTTGTTATAAAGAACACAGATAATCATCAATTAGAAGGCTTTGATAAGCTTACTATAAGGACAGTGAGGTTGGTCAAAGGTCACAACATGAAATTTAAAAAATGAAATCCAGGACAGAGAGTTGATTTTGTTCATATCTACTTTTATACACTAAGCCTATTAAAATGAAATAAGAAAATTTAGCTTTTCTCCATGAGGACTCCTTCCGCCCATACTATTCCATTTAGAAGAGTGTATTTATCTGTCCTTCGTATTTTGTCACTGATTTGTCCATTTGTATAGTGAGTTGGTTATTTGTTTCTGTGCTTGTTCTGTGGTAGTGGGTCTCACCTCGACAGGTTGAAAATATATACCTGCTGGGGCCTCACCCCTGGAGATTTTGATTCAGAAGCTCTGTAGTAGTGTAGAGTCTGGGCATCTTTTTGTTTGTTTGATATTTCGTGGTCAGTTGTGAAGAAAAGCCATTTCCTGCTCTGTTACCAGATCGGAAAGTTTGGACTTGGACACCAGTGTCATTCTCACACCCCATATACAATTAGTTACTAAGTCCAGTCTTGCTCTTACACTTTTCCATCCTCATCTCTTTCTTTATTCCTGTTGCCTTCATTATTCTCCTGGACTATGGAATTGGTCTTCTCAGTGGTCTCCTAGTTGATGTTTAAACCCCTCAAATACATCCTTCAAGCTGCTACCAAACTTTCCTAAGCTAATGATTGGATTGTGTTAACTCTGCATGAAAGATGGATCTCCATTATCTAAGAGTAAAAGTCAGTCTCTCTAAAAACTCCATAATCCGGCTCTTACCTACTTTTTAGGACATCTCTTTCCCCACAGACAGTCCCCTCCTTAGTACTAATCATGTTGAACTATTTACAGATCGCTGAATGTCCTATTCTTTTTCATGCTTTTCTGTCTTGGTGTTCATTGAACATTGTTCTTTGAATCACCCATGTTCTAGCTTTGGAATTCATCTTTAAGGACTTTTAGTCATCACCTCTAAAGAAACCTTTTCTAATAGCACTCTCTTTCAAGTGGAATTGACTCTTACTTAGTACTCCTTCCCTAATGTGAATATTTATCATAGTCCCTGTAACCTACTGTATTTATTTTTCTACAAGATTATCTTTGTAAACTTTTGGGTTCAAGGGCTCTTTCTAATTGGCTTAATTGCCGTTGTATTTCTAGCACAGTCCCTGGCACATGGTTTGCCTCAATCTTAAAATAATCTTAGAAATGTTATGAATACCACACATTTCACTGACCAGATTGTCCTCCTTAAATCTGAGAAAAGTGATTGACGTTCTTACTCATTCAGCTTTCTGTGCCTCCTTATTTGGCATACATAGCCTACATATAGGAAGATGAGAACTTGTGCATTTAGTCTTTTTAAAATTTTAATCCTCTTTTTAAAGGAAGTGAACCCAAACAGCCTAATAGTAATATAAAACCTATTGATTTTACATTTCAACATCTTCTGTTTGTTAATTCTGAATACAGCATTAAGTAAGTGCTGCTGATAGAATTATTTGATAGGTTCCATGGTTATGGCTACTTTGCAAAAAGTGCCAAAATGATTAGCTTTCTGTATCAACCATTAATATCCCTTTTTTCCTAGCCTTCTTTGAATCCAGAAGCTGGCAAACAGAATCAGCCATGCAGACCTATTGGGACCCCTTCTGGAGTGTGGGGTAGGTAGATTTTGCCATTTTAAAGGCACAACTTTAAATTTTTCTTAGCAGGGAGAGGAGCAAAAATTCTTTATCTCTCTTTTTTAATTTGTTTCTTTATCTTGTTTTTCATCTTATCCATTTGCACATGGTAACTAACACCTAATAACTCTTACTCTGCCCCCAAAATACCATTAAAAGGTATTGGTAGTAGAGTCAGAATACAAACAACTGAGAGCTTTAGAGCCCTGAATTCGGAAGCAGATTTTCAGCAAAGGGAGAATAATATAAAGCTCATAAGTAATTTTTAATTAACATTGCTAATTTACTTGTAACAATTAAATTGAATTTTATGTGTTATAGTTGTCTCCTAAATATTTGGTAGGTGTATATAACAATGTTTTCTAAGCATTCTTTCATATTACTAAGTAAAGTATTATTTGGAAAGCTATATTATACCACATTCTGCAGACCATTTTGTTCAACCGGGTTCCAATTGCTGAGTTTGGGGGTGGTTTTTTTTGGGTTTTGTTTTTGGGGGGTTGTTTGTTTGTTTTTGATTTTTGTTTTTTTGGCAGTTATGAATGATGCTTGTTGTCTAAGGCAAGGAGAAAGTATATAAACATACATGTTTATATATGTGTTGATAATAACTAGCCTTATAAAAAATTAACAGGCAAATCAATGTATTTCAAACCAAACCTGATCTGTGGCATTGGGATCTTTGGCATTTATAAATTGGACTCTCCTAGTCTTTACATTAGACATGTTTAGTAGCCAGGCATCTGTTGGGAAGGCTTTAGCATATTTAAATACTGGGTTTGGTTCTTGAGTTACAGGATTAAGGGTGATTGCTGTATCATTTCCCCTTTGTTAATGGTATATAGTTTTGCTCCAGTTTGCCTCATCAGAATGTTTCATGGCAGACTCCTTTACCCAGTCTTATCTCCATTCCCATGCTGACAGGACCTGCCACCCTTAGATATACTCTTATTTGGTCTGTGCCTGAGTGATCACATCATACACTAGACTTGTTAGGCCCATGGAAGACTACTAACATCTTTGGCTTCCTGATTGATTTATGAATTTAGAATCAAGTATTTAAAATGCTGCCTTTTTACCTACGGTTCCCATATAGTGTCGCTTTTGAGAGTGTCTTTTAAGTGCATACCAGGAAATGTTTGTCTCTTAGTTTCAATTGTCAGCTCTTTGTTGAAAGTGAGGCTCTAGTATAACTGTGTTTCCTGTTAACCAATAGGTTTGACATCCTTTTGTCTCTTCACTATTGTATTTCACAGAAAACCCACCTGGTGCCAAGCAACCCTCCAAAATGCTAGTCATCAAAAAAGTTTCCAAAGAAGATCCTGCTGCTGCCTTCTCTGCTGCATTCACCTCACCAGGATCTCACCATGCAAATGGGAACAAATCGTCAAACATGGTTCCAAGTGTCTATAAGAACCTGGTTCCTAAGCCTGCACCACCTCCTTCCAAGGTATGATTTGGAATTAATGTAAGAACCTAATACAGCAGAGGTTTGGGAATGAGTCAAAAAAATTTAGTAAATTTGTATTTTCCTGTTGAATCATTTTGTCACATATTCATTTAGTGCTCATTATATGTATAATATTGTTATTTGTACTCTGTCTCCAAACTCTGAACTGCTACCAACTGGATTTTTAGTAGGTTTCTCATTCATTAGCTTCATCGCATAAACCTGCTTATTCTGATTTGCTGTTTCCATTAGTAGCACTAACATCCATCTGATTGATCACTTAGCTGAATATCTTAACTGCTTCTTTCCTCTTCCTCCTCATTCATGTTCTTCTACCAAGCAATTATAAAGTCCCTGATAGTTATTCCCTCTATACCATTCTGTGCCTTTGTCATCTCACCTTTATGATTGTTGTATACCCTTCTGTTTTCTCATCTCTCTATATTCATTTTCCACAAAAACTTCCAGAGTGATCATCCTAAAATATATCACATCCTTTCCTAAATCCCTGTAGTGGTTTCAAACCGTTTATCTAGAAGGGATTGATAAACTTTCTGTAAGAGGCCACATAATAAATATTTACGGCTTTGCTGGTTACATATGATGTATGTATGGTCTTTGTTACTTTTTTTTTTTTTTAAACAACTCTTTAAAATTTTTAAAAACATTAGCTTACAGGCCATACAGAAACAGGTCTCCAGACAGTTTTGGCCCATGGGTCATAGCTTGCCAGCCCCTGATCTTATAAATGCAGTGTCCACATTCCTTAGCAGTGGTATGTACAATTCTCTAGTGCCAAAGCCCAATCCATCTTTTATATTTTACCACCCCTTCTTTCTCTTACCTGGGAAAGAGAAAGAAGGGGCGGTAAAATATAAAAGATTCATTCTTCAAGTTTATGTCATCTTCTCTGTGAATCCTTTTCTATCACTTTTATCTAAAGATCTAATTAACCCTTATATCTCAATGATTGAATACCATGCTGTCTTCTATCACAATATCTGTTAACACTTTATTGCGTTTATTTATTTCTTCACTTGGTTGTAATCTCCTTAAGAGCATATTCAGGTCCTTTTTATATTTGTATCCCTAGCACCTTGACAAAAGCACATAATAATTATAATAATTTGCTTGAATGAATTCCAGCCACTGTAAATAAATAAATATATATAATTAGAATTTACTGTGTTGGTGCTTTGAGCAATACAAAGAAATACAACATTAGTCAGTACCCTTCATGAGCTGAAAGTAATTGGGATGACAAGATATAACGATATAAAAGGTCATTTGATTGTGTATGAAATAAAGACAGATTCTAATAACAAATCCTAAACAGATTTGGAATAACTAACCTAAACATTGTTAATGTACATGGTTCAGAGGAGCAAGATCAGTTCAAACTATGACCATCAAGGGAAATTTTACTAAAAAACTGTAATTTAACTGATCTTTGAAGGATGGTTCAGATTTGGAAAAGCAGAAAAGAGTCCGGAGAGTATTGTAAATCATAAGAAAAGAGGTAGTTACATATTGAAACCAGAAAACACTAGACATACTTGAGGGCTAACAAATGAGCCATTTTAATTACTCGTGGTAGCACTGGAGAAATACCAGGGTTGGGTGATAATGAAGCTTTCAGGATAGATAAGATCTCTAAAGGAAGAGGAAAGAAGAGTAAATAATGAGAAAATAAGACTCGGGGGAAATATTTAATATTTCATAAATATTAAGAAAATAACATAGGCAATAGAACTGAGGAATTGTAATTCAGACATAGAAAATTGGTATACTATCAAGGAAATCTGGGTGGATGCATTTATGATAGCAGCCAGGGTTGTCAGCACTTGTCAGTTGCTTGATGATAGATTGAGGGAAATAACTGACAAAAGGTTTACGACTGTAACAGTTGGAAAATCTTTGGTAAATTTTGGATTGAGATTTTAGGAGAGTAGTATAGGACAGGAACAATATTTTAAGAATTCTGGAATTATGTGGATGCAACTGGAGATAGTGGCATCTTTGAGAATTGACAGTAAAAGAAATAGAATATAGGTGGTGGTGGTGAAGTTAAGTGAAAGGATGAAGAAAATCTTTAGGAAGAAGCGCCTGAGGACAACTTGAAATATACTTGAAAGGATCATGACCCAAGAAGAAATGCGTAGGAGTAAAACTGACAAGTGGGATTATTTTTAAAAAGGATTTAATATACTGGTTTCTCTGATGTGGAAGGGAAAGAATGTGAATTTAAGTCAAGAGAAAAACTACTGTAAAGAAAAACAATTTAGCATGGAAAATTAAAAGCAGGGCTTTGGAGTAGACAAATTCCACTTTGGACCTTCTTCGTTATATGCTGTTTGGTGAATTTCATAAGTTCTAAGTTTCCGTTTTATCATCTCTAAAGTGGAGGTAATAATACTTGTCTTTTAAAGGTATTTTTGAGAAATAAATGAGAAAATTTTATGAAGTACTTAAAAGTGGCCTGTATAGTAAGTGCTAATAAATTAGAGCTATTACTATCAACATTACTATTACTAGCAGCACACCTTATGTTTATTGCATTCTTTTAAGAGTTTTCATATGTGTTATTCATTTGAAATGTCTGAAGTATTGTTACAGAAGAATATAAAAATGGGTCAGACAATACAAGGATCTCAAAAATCTTTGAGGGGGTAAAAAGTGACATGGATAAAAGTCACGATACAGAGCTTAAGATCAGTTTAGCCTTGTTGTGTAGGACCAAGTCGAGGATAGATTGGAAATAGGAAAACTAATGGAAAGGCTGTTGCTGTTGTCCTTGTAAAAGGTAATAAAGCCTGAACAAGGAGGACAAAAGTAGGCAGAGAAGGGAGGTGGTGATGGCACATAGTGGGAGCAAATTAGAGGAAGAAAACAGGATGTTGAGCATTCTTTGGGAAACTGGAATAATTATGGAACTGATTCACTGGAGTTAGAGAAGAATGAAAGATCAGTTTCAGGAAAAGTTGATGAGAGTGGTTCTGGATACCTTGAATATGAGATGTTAAAGGAAGGAAGAGGTGAAGTGATTAGTAGGCATATGTGGATTTGTCCATTGAGCATCTATGAACTAAAAGTCATGTGTCACCAGAGGCATGAAATAATCTCAAAAGAATTCTCTATCTAGTGGAGAGACAGATATAAATAAACAATAATTGCTTCTCTGCCTGGAAAGGGTCCTCACAGTCTACATGTAAGGTCATATTTGAACTGAATTTTGAAGTGGCAAAGAGAACTACCATTTATTGACATCTTACTGTTTTTCAAGACATTCACCAGGCCTTTTTCACATATTATAACATTTACTCCCTTAATCCTAACATGTAGAAAATTATGTAATGAGGTTACATAGCTAATAAAGTGATGGAATCAGGACTCTTAACCAGGTTTTTGTCTCACTGCAAATCAGGACTCTTTCCACTGCCCGAGACTGCCTCCCATCTTGAAGGATGAAAAAGAGGAAGTTGAAAACTCAGGTTTTAGAGTCAGACATTACGGTACTCTCTGGGCTGTGATTTTGAGCAAGTTATTTGATTTTTAAAGTTTTAAAAGTACTTGGAATATAGTACTAGCACTTCCTAAATAGTAAGTGGTAATTTAAAAAGAGTAAGAGTTTGTTAGGGTGCAAGTCAGGCATTTCAGGCAGAGGAACTATTGTTACGAAAAAGGTGGGGAACATGCTGTGTTTGGGAAAAGACAAATGGTGAAATATGGCTGGTAGTAGGGAAGGTGCGAGGGAATGTAAGACCTAGAGCCGAATCATGGAGGTCTTTATGAAAGCTCAGGAGAGAAGTTGGGAATAGAGACACAGTTTTACATAGTATTGACATGCTTTTAATAATTTAAATAATTAAAAGTTACAAATAACTAGTTTTTCTGATGAAGTTCACCTAGGAATAGATTATAGCAGAAGAGCGCTGAGGCTGGAACCCTGGAGAATGCCTGCATCCACTAAAAAGACTGAGAGGAATTCAGGAGGTGAGAAGAGAGTGAAGTATCAGGGAATGAGAAAGGAAAAGAGGGACAGGTTCAAAAAAGATGGATAATGAGCAACCTGTCATTCTCCAAAAACAGATTTTTAAGCACTGGCCTTTGAATGTAATATAAGAACAAGATTTATTGAAAGAGGTATTTTATTAAAATGGAGATAGAGGTAAGTTTTGCAGAGAATTAAATAATAAGTAATAATGAGCAAGTGAAAGACAGCAGATAGTGACTTGCCCAGGAAAGTCGGGCACTACATGGATGATGATATAAGGGAAAATAAATGTTTGTTTTTTTCCTCCTAGTTTTGGTAAGGTGGTTTAGCATGTGTGTAGATAAAGTGGGAAGAACTTATTAGAAGGTGATTAAAGATAACAAGGCAGAAATTAATTCTCAAAATAAAATGGATGTAGAATGGTAGAAAGAGGAGGAAGCTATCAAAGGAACTTGAGGTGCAAAGGAGAATTGGGGAAAGTTTGGATCCAATGATTTCTGAGTTTTCAGTCCACTAAGAGAAATCAGGATCATTTGAGGTGGAGAGTTGGGGTTGATTGGGAGTTTGGAGGAAAGAAGAGGACATTTTAAAAAGAAAAGAATGGTTGATATGTGGTTCACTTAGTGTATTTCTGCATATAATTTCTCTAATAAAAAGGGGTATGGGGCATAATAGTTTTCTCCAGTGAGCAGCCAACTAAATAGCATAGTGTTTGAATTTCTGAAAATTAAGATAAGTGGGAATAAAGTTGGGCAGAAATGTAGGTATCTTATTGCATGTAACACTGACTGTTAAACCTTTTGTACTGCTGTGGCAGGAACCCAAATGTTTCTGTGCCCTTCGGTGACAATGTTAGAAGAAAGACAAAGCACCTGGAGATCCTCTACAACTCTGGAGAAACCACTGGGAACTGTCATCTCTGATATTTAGCCTGACATAAGCAGCCATCCTTAGATTTTCATCAGTGCAGGAAAATTAATCTCTAGTTGGGTTGTTGTCTCTCTTATCTGCTTACATGTTCTTTTTTGGAGTCATTGTGAAAAAACAATATTACATCCTAGTTGAGTAACCTTGGACAGATTACATAACTTTCTTAACCTCAGTGTCATTCTCTAAAAAGTCAACATAGTAATTATGCCTGATTGGGTTGAAAATTAAACAATATGACAGGCTTCGGGTACATGGTGGATAATCAATTATTTCCCTTCCTAAAACCTTACAGTATCCTCTTCAATACCAGGAAAGAAATTTTTTTCGCTCAGACCCTTCCTTTATCCTGAAGGTCTCTCGATCATAATTGTTTCATTCTGGAAAAAGATGTTTTCCACTTGTTGCAGCCTCACTCCATTGATGTGCTGCTGCTTCCCTGTTCTCCTCAGTGCAATTGACTCAGAAGAAATGGAGTATTCTAGCTATGCTGCCATCATAGTTTGGGCCAGGGCCAGAGTGACAGAATGGGCCCAGACTCCACAAGGCTGAGCAGAAGAAGGGCCTCTGGACTAAACCAGGATTGTCCAGCTGTTTACATTGCTCATCCTGGCCTAGAACTAGCCTCCTACTATTAAAGTTCCTAGAAAACAGCATTTTTCTGATGTGCTTTTTTTTTTTTTTAAGGTGTCAGGATTACATCAAAGATTAACAAACACACCATAAAAGAAAATATTTTGAGGTCAAATAAATTTTTTAAATGCTATATAGTATATCTGCTTCTCATTCATATGCACAGTTAAATGCTTTGAAAAATAGCACAGTAAAGAAACTTGTTGAACTAGATTCACCCCAGTATCTCTCAGGCTTATTGAACACTAGAGCTCTCTGTTTGAGAAATACCCATGGCTCTTCTGGTTCTCATCTGCCTTTTTCCTTTAAGTGCCTAACCTCAGAAAGAGGTTGCATACCTCCCAGACATGTAGAGACAGGTCAGCTCTGGGAGCTCATGTTCCCATATAACATTTCACTCTTTGCTTTATTATCTTATAGGCTGAGCTTCTGTTGGCATGCTTGTTCTGACTGATTTCTTCTTTCTTCCCATATAGTCCAGTGCATGGAAAGCTAACAGAATGGAACACAAATCAGGATCCCTTTCTTCTAGTCGAGAATCTGCTTTTACCAGTCCAATCTCTGTTACCAAACCAGTAGTACTAGCTGGTGGCGCAGTTTTAAGCTCTCCCAAAGAGGTGAGTGAAAATAAAGCCAAGCAGCCCTTTATAAAGTTGCCATTTTCCATTTAGTTTTACTGAGATACACAGTGTGACATGTACGACTCTAACTCCGTTTCTTTTGTAGCTATGCTTAGCTCAAAGTCATTGCTTTACTGGTGATTCCTGTTAGCATGCAAAGGTGGGCAGTAGCTCGGTGAGGTAGTTGCTCTGTGGTAGACCAGGATCGGCCTGTGTTAGACTAAGATTATGCTGGTGTCTGTAGAAAAATCATAGAGGTCCTATATAAGCCATCCAGTCTTAATTGTAAAAAACCAGCAAAGCTGAAATCTGTTTAAATGATAAGGACAGTTTATTTTTGTAAAAGAGTGGTAAATAGGCTATCAGATTCTGGAAATCAGTACCATGTAGAAGTGACCCAGAGAATCCCAGTTCTTGCTCTTTGCAATCAGAAGCAACCTATTTATGGTATTTGCCCAGAGTCCCTCCAGCACTACTCCTCCAATTGAAATCAGCTCCTCTCGTCTGACCAAGTTGACCCGCCGAACTACCGACAGGAAGAGCGAGTTCCTGAAGACTCTGAAGGATGACCGGAATGGAGACTTCTCAGAGAACAGAGACTGTGACAAGCTGGAGGATGTAAGAGCATAGGATTTTTCTGGCACAACATAGGTGTTTTTTTGTGTTATTTGTGTGCTCTTTTTCCTTCTTAAAGGAGAAAGATGAGGCAGGTTTTTAAAATGTACGGAGAAATGTCTATAGGAGTAACAACAGCCTGTGGTAGAGTGAGTTTAATCCTTTGTTCAACAGATTTCAAATTAGGGCTTATTTTAATCACAATTGCCTCGGGACTCGTTGTCTTTAAACAGAGCAGCACTGATCAAGTCTTGAATTGGTTAGTGCTATAAGAAGTTGGTAAATTATAGAAACTTTTGTCAGTTAGGATTCTATTTTATTGCAATATAAGAAAATAGGTACCTAGTAGCTTCTGCCACAGTTGACATAACTTTAAGATGGTGACCAGTTGGTATCCTTTGGAAATCTTAGCAAGGCGAGCAAGTCCTCATTTTTAAATGGGAAAAATTTGTGGGTTGAGGTTGTCTTCTGGAAAGCACTTCCCTGGGTTCTTGCTCCTTAATCTTAATAGATTTCATATCTTGCCACAAAGGATTGTTACACCAGGTGTCCTTCCTTTCTGTAATGCAGCTGGAGGACAATAGCACACCTGAACCAAAGGAAAATGGAGAGGAAGGCTATCATCAGAATGGTCTTCCTCTCCCTATAGAGGAGGAAGGGGAGGTCCTTTCGCACTCTCTGGAAGCAGAGCACAGGTGAGAATCGGATCGCAGGACATGCTGGGAGTGGCCTACAAGGAGCTTGATCATACTTAAGGAAACATCTCCAGTTGAGTCCAGCATACAGAGAGAGGTGCCCATGAGTGCCATAAATTGTTCCCCAGATTGGCCTGCTTCTCAGTGAGCATACGGATTCAGCCAACTTTTCACACTCCTCTCTAAGGCTTTTGTGTAGCTTAGTTTCAGACTCAGTTTATGGCTTCAGTCATAGAGGGGAGAGGGGAACCTGGTTTCTGGGACTGTTGTGCTGTCCCCTTGGATCCTCCTGGCCCAGCTGAGCAGATAAGGGGCCTTGAGGGATGAGACGCCCATGTTTGCAGCTGGTTCTTTAAATGAGGGCCTGGAACACAGAGCAGCCAGCTATCTGGGCAACCGGATGGCACGAGGGGCCTGCCAAATATGAGCCTCCCGAAAGGAGGCTCCAGTGCAGGGGAACATGAGAGGTCGACAAGATCAGAAGGTTATGAGGGAGACCATAATGCCATGAAATTGAAAGAGAATTTCAGTACATGTGGAGATTTGCTGATTTTGTTCGCAAGAGACAGAAGTGATTTTTTCCTCTGTTTTGTCAACAGAACAGAGAGGGCCCTTGCAGTTTGGCTCTTTTCTTTATGCTGTCTTATTTTCTGCCACTTATACTGGCTTTTCTCTGTAGCTCTTAAGCTCTAGAAAGAGCACCTGTGGAGATTAATTATAAGCACCTAAGTAGCAATAATTAAAACTTATCCCACTGGGGAGAAAAGAACCTAAGGTTCTTCTCTAACATCCAAGTAGGTACCATTACCCCTGGGCATGGAAGTTTTCTCTCTGGTAAGTCACGGGCTTCCCACTTATGCTCAAAGGTGTCATGTTTTCTTTGCCTGACCTGCCTCCTCCAGATTATTGAAAGCAATGGGATGGCAGGAGTATCCAGAAAATGATGAGAATTGCCTTCCCCTCACAGAAGATGAGCTCAAAGAATTTCACATGAAGACAGAGCAGGTATGTCATAGACCTTTCCTGGAGACCAGTTAACAACTAGGAGAATGAGTCAGGATGGTCGTTGCCTTTAGGGAGCCCAGTTTAGGGTGAGAGAATGACCTTAAAAAAGAAAATAAGAAGTTGGCATTGTAGAAGTGTAGAAAAGCATCTCATTCTCCCTAGGCAGTAGGGATCTCCAGGGTTGGGTACAAAAACTAGATCAGTAGTTAGCAGATTTCAAAAGGTAGCATGCTCTTTCATCCTGGAAGCTTTAACCCCTTATCAGAACCACAAAGGCCCTTGGTGCCTAGGAAGCAGGCTTACTCTCCTCTGCTGCCAGCCCTGTGGGTTTCGTCTGGTACTCTGGCCAGAGCCAAGAAGCCAAACTTGAATTTATTCAACAAATGCTTGGATTCTTTCTCTGAGTGAAATACTGCCAGACCTTAGGGTTTACAACAATGAACAAGACCAGTGGGTCTCTACAAACCTCATGGATCTTATGTCTAGCAGTACATATTTAAAGCATAAATAACAATTGTGTTAAGTCCTATAAAAAGAAAATGCAGGCTGACAAAGATTGCTACTCAGAACTGTTTCGCCATCATTGTCATCACTTGAGAACTTGTAGAAATAGGGAATCTCAAACCCTACCCCAATTATTTTGACTCTTAATCTGCATATTAAATACATCCTTAGATGATTCATTTGCACATTAAGGTTTCATGAGCACTGCTATAAGAAATCTTCAATCTCAGAGGGTCTCCCTCTACATTCTGCCTAAAGTTGAAATGAGGCCCAGCCTTTTCTGGGTCCCATGAACCAGTGTGGTTATTGATGTTTGGTTTGTTTCTTCTCTGGGGCCTGGCCTTTCCTAACTCCTGTGAGCCAATGTATTTATTGATGTTTTTTTGGTTTTTTTCTTTCTTTCCTATGCTTACTACAGCTGAGAAGAAATGGCTTTGGGAAGAATGGCTTCTTGCAGAGCCGCAGTTCCAGCCTATTCTCCTCTTGGAGAAGCACTTGTAAAGCAGAGTTTGAGGACTCAGAAACGGAAACCAGTAGCAGTGAAACATCAGATGATGATGCCTGGAAGTAGGCAGTTAAATCTAACCCATAAACTCAGCTCTTGTGCTTAGGGGATATACAAAAGAAATCTTTCTTTCCTTTTCTTATGTTGTTGAATATTTCATGCACAAGGGAAATAATCATATCCCAAAGAGAGAGCAGTTGGCTTGTTTAGCTTTTGTTGTTCTTCCCTGTTATCTGCTTCATACAGAGAAATTTGTGTGGTGGGAATTTTTAAATACACACTCACACACAGTATATATGGGGCGATGCACAGGTGGGAGCTGGCAGTGCAGGGAGGAGGAGACACTGGTCTGCAGCAACAGCTTCCACCAGCCCTTGGGGCACTCACCCCTGTGCTCAAACAATCATTGTCAATGACAAAGTGACTATTGAAGTTATAATTGTATTAAATTAATGCTAATAATTTGGATATTTTATTTTATTTTTGGCTGCTGGGTAACGTTAGCCCTTAACCATGCATATGTGGGTTTCTT